>NC_141534.1:178240000-178540000 GCF_021556685.1 Rattus norvegicus | reverse complement strand
GTCACCGGATATGAAAATCAGGGATCTCTCCTCACCAAGGACTCTTTGCCAGCTCGCTGGTCACAATGGGAACTTACCTCCATTTCTCTGGCTATTGACATTTGACTTTTCCTTGATTCTCTTCACCCCCAGAATGTGTACTACACGAGCAGCCAGCAGATCCACGTGGGTGTCCTGAGTCCCACTATTGATGACGATGACAACCGGTGTCTGGTGGACGTCAACAGCCGGCCACGACTCATCGAGTGCAGCTACGCCAAGGCCAAGAGGATGAAGCTGCACTGGCAGTTCTCCCAGGTAGAAGTCACTGCAGAGATGAGGCTCCTCCTCAGGGCAGTGTCTGGACCGTTTGCAATCCCCATATCGGCGACCATGGAGTTTCCTTTCCCTGGTCACTATCAATTATTTAACTTTTTACCTTTCCTTGGCCACTGTGTCTCTCATTGTGGAATCGCATCCCAGGATTCAAACACCAAGTTTTCAATGGACTCTGACCCCCATTAGCTCCCCAACACAGGAAGTCTGCTCTTAGGGTCAGTTTCTGCCAAGGATGGGAGTGCTGGCCTTCTAGATGGCAAGGTGGATGATTGTTACAGGATGTGAGGGAGCCCATATAGTCCTAGAACTCTAGGGAACCTGGGGGGCCTGAACAGAGTCAGGGGAGGGCAGGAGGGACTATCAACATTCAGGAGACTAAGTAACTGAAGCCCATCATTCAAACCTTCCAGCTCCTTGCTTCTACCACAAGGAAGAAAGATGTTGGCCTGGGTGGGGCCGACTTTGATCGAATTATTGTTCCCTGCATGGGGATGGAGGGTGCTGGTAATGGGAGATGTATCATACTCTGTGAGTACTAGGTATCTTTTGCCTGTCGTCTGGGTTTTCAAGAGCACCTTCCTTGTCTCAAACAAGTAGTGGAGGTCAGTTCTAAACAGCAAGCTCAAGTCAAGGTCATAGATTTAAGGGCCAGTTATTGACTAGGAATGAGAGCCAGAGCCAGGAAAGTGGGCAGGGAGGTAGTTTATAGGAAACCAAGTGAGTTATCATAGGCAGGTAGAGGGTGCTTTGGCAACTCTGGGTACAGGCCAGGTAGGCCTGCAAAGTATGAAGGATTCAATGAAAAGAAGCAAGGGCAAGAGAGTTTGTTAGTTCCCATCATGGCGCCTTGCCAACCATCGTCATGCTTTGCTTCCAGTAGAAACAGCAGCTAGCATTTGCACCATGCCCGTTGCTGCTCATAAAACACCCCAAAATTCCCTTTTATACTTCTAATCGCAGCATGGCATTGGAAGTGGCCCCCTGGATGGCTAGTGTTGGGACCGGGGTGTGACATTTGTTTCTTCCTACTTTGTATCCTATTGAAACCCTAAGTTCCCCAGGCATGCTCTGTGGCTGCTCAGGAGCACTATACCTGGCAAGACACTTGTCCCTGCCCTCTGCTAGCCATGTGTCCCAGAGGGACACAGAATGGGCCTTCCTTCCTTCAAGTTCACAGGCAGAAGAGGCTCAGCATGTTGTGGTTGAGGAAGGTTTTGAGGTCAGGATGGGTGTGGGAAATATAGCTATGGTTTCCTGTCGAAAGCCAAGAACAAAGCAAGCTTACAGGTTGAGGGACAAAGTCGGGGGAATGTGTTCCCTGGGAAAGTGGGTGGGGCTGACTTTGGTAGGATGAAAACAGATTCATGCCTGAAACTTCAGGGCCATTGACAGTCATACCAGTCTATGGAAGCCACTCCTGCTGCATTCTGCTAGGCCTGCTGGGCCCCTAAGTTTGGCTTAGAATGGTTCAGGATGTTAGGAAACCGGAGTGGAACAGGACTGGTGGCTAGGGTACTGGAACATTGCAAGTGTTCTATCTGATAGAGGAAACAGCATGAAACAGCAGAAACCAAAAGGTGAGTCATCAAAACCTACGCCGAGCCAATTCTCCAGTGAGCGTGGCCTGATCCTGGACTGCACAGTGGGGAGTTGCCGAAGCAAAGTGGAAGAGACACTGGGCCTCATCGTGAAGGCTACCAGGAAATGGAAGGCTGTATAGGCCCAGGACACATTTAGGTCTGGACTTTCAAAAGCCCCCTCTGCTGGAGACCAAGGAGCTGGATTAGAAGTTTCAAGAAAAGTAAAGAGACAGGATGAAGAATTAGCAGGAGACTGAAATTCAGTCTGAAAGTTAGATATTCTCAACTCCCTCTCCACCGTGACCTTGGGGGCCCTTGGGGGCCCTTGAGATTCTAGCCTACTGCAAGGCCACTCCCCAGGCAGCATCTGAAGCTGACCCAAGGGTTTCAGACTTTTATCCTTGGATTAATTGTGTTTACAGGTGTGGCTGAGCCCCAATGTGGGTGAGCGTGTGCCTGCCTCCCTGAAGGCATGGAGACAGCTGCTTTGAGGCTCACTTTCCATAACCTATCGGAGTCACAGGCCAGAAGGGTGTCCTGGGCTCTGGGGACTTGGCATCACACAAATGTGACTATTCTTGTTTTACCTTACCTCTGAGATTAGTCCTTGAAAAGCAACTCTAGAAACAGCAGGTGGACAGCTCTGTTTGTTTGTGAGCCTCAACCTCAAGACAAAACTATCTCACACTGAGGTCTCTCCTTTCTCCATTTCAGAATGTAGTCTTGAACAGGTATCCCCACAGGATTCCTACCTGAATGGACTCACTGACCAGCCAAGCAGACAGTGCCGCTGTGTAGCACTCTGGGGGCCAGGCAGTTTTCGCCACTTTAGCAAATGTCTAATTAAAACTCCCCAGGTGCTCTGACAACCACCTTTGATCCCTCAACCGGATAGAACTGTTTGGAAGTAATATCTCTAAATCCCTAGTTTGCAAACTCAGAACAGACCCTTCTCATTCACTATCCAATAATAACTAGATGTGCAATTTTTGTTTGATGTACAATGATCGATACTTATCAGGAGACCTGGAGTCCATCCATCCACTGCTCATTGACAAAGGTTACTGCTCACAAGGCCAAAGGAAGCCTGGAGCCTCTTAAATGATTCAAAGTCTTGTGCTTAAGCCTGGGAGATAGCTTGGTCAGTAAAACACTTGCCTCACAAGTGCAAAGACCTAAGTTCCATACTCAGTTCCCACATAAAAATACACAAGCTAATGAGTGTGATGGTGCAGGCTTGTAATCCCAGAGCTGGGAGACTAGCCAGCCAGCTGAATGGATGAGCACCAGGGTCAGTGAGAGGCCCTGTCACACATACACACACTCACACACACACACACACACACACATACACACACACATACACACACATACACACACATACACACACATACACACACATATACACACATACACACACACATACACACACACATACACACACACATACACACACATATACACATACACACACATACACACACATACACACACATATACACACACATATACACACATACACACACACATACACACACATACACACACATATACACACACATCACATCACACATACACATACACACATACACACACATACACACACATATACACATACACACACATACACACATATACACACACATATACACACACATCACATCACACATACACATACACACATACACACACATATACACACACATATACACACATACACACACACATACACACATATACACACACATATACACACACATATACACACATACACACATACACACACATATTCACACACATACACATACACACACACATACACACACATACACACACATACACACACATACACACACATACACACACACATACAGACACACACACAGACACATACACACACACATCACATCACACATCACACATACATCATCTTGTGCTCAGGCTAAATTTCTTGTAACATATTTTAATCTTTGCAAATTATGCAGTGACCCGACCAACTAGAATGTTCTGTTGCAGAAGCTGAGCAGGAAGGAGATTTCTCAGGGTGCATTTGGAATCTCTTTTCTAGTTTCAAAATATGCATTATTTACTCTCCTGAGGACCACATTTAAACGTCACAGACACCCTAAATTAATTTACAAATAAATCAGTGATATTCTCTTAGGTCCTACACACACACACACACACACACACACACACACACACATGCGCGTGCGCGCTCGCATTTGCGTATCTCTGTTCCATCTCATACCTTGCTTTTCTGTTTAACAAATAGTGTGTGCTCCCTCTAACCTCTACAAGCCCTTCTGAATTTCCAATGCTTCTGGCTGAACTGAGACGCTGACATTCTGAAACCACTTTTGATGAAAACATCTCCTGGCAACACTGATGTACAGGGCTCTGATGAGCAATTTTCTGATGATGAACATTCTTTCCTTCAGTCGTTCATCAAACATTTATTGAGCATGGGGGCTTGGCAGGGGGGATGCAGACATGAATCAGACATGGCCTCTGCCCTCGAGGAGTTTGTGGGCGTGTAAACACACAACAAAACAGGCCGATGAGTGCAGAAACCAAGGGCTGTGCGGAGCTCTGGAAGCCCCGGGTGACTGGCTCCATGTGTGGAACTCAAGGATGGACTCGTGTGTGTGACTCGTTTGATCTGGCTGTTGAAAGCTTACAGAAACAGTTCCTAGATGTCAGAAGGGAAGTGTGCTCCCCAAACAGAAGCACCTAGGCAAAGACATAACAAAGCTGAGCATCCTTTCGGAAGATCTATCTGCCGTGTGGCTCGGGTAGAGTTTAGAGTGTGGTGGAGGTGTGTGTGTGTGTGTGTGTGTGTGTGTGTGTGTGTGTGTTTATAAGAAAGCCACGCCCTAATTTAGATATCACCAAGCAAAGGGAGGGTTTAGGGAAGTGCTTAAGCTATGATGGTTCATTTCCATTACTATAGCAAGTACGGATTGTTGAATTCACAGTTCCAGGTCCCCTCTGCTCTATCAATGGTCTCCTGAAAGGTGGCATCACCATAGCTAGAGATGGAAACTCACAATAAAATGGAACTCAGGTTACCTTTAGGATTAACACATTTTCATGAAAGTAACACTAGGTGACCTAACGCCCTGCAAACAGGCCCCACCTCTTAAAGTCCCCATCACTGCCACACTATCATGGCCAGGACACAGATGTCACTGCAAGAGGACAAACCTTGTCTAAGCCATAGCAGGATCCCTGGTGAGATCTGGAAGATACCCATGGCAGCTCGGTGGAGGAGAAGAAAAGAGGCTAGAGGCAGGGGTTCAGGTAAGGAAGAGGCTCTTCCATTATCCCAGGATAAGTGAGAGGATTTGGTACCCATGGAGAGAGCAGTTGGGAGAACTTTGTGAGACATATCAGTGCTCTGTGAGTCACAGTGATGAATTAGTGATAGTGGCTGGGCAGGGGCAGAGGTGGGATATATTAATAATCCATAATGTCCCCTAGCTCTGGATCTGAAGAGCAATTGGTAAGGTGACTCCTCTCCTCAGCACGTCTATCCACACACTGAAACCTCCCTAACACAGGAAATGGTAGATGTTTGTTATTTTCTATGCATTTTTTAACTTCTAATTCCCCTCCCCATTAAAGAAATCCCCAAACTGCCTATCCCCTGGTATTATAAATTCCTATTAATTAAGTGTACAACTTTCAGTCTTCTGAGAGTTCTCTCCAGCCTAGGATTTGAAGGACATTCTAAAACTCCGGGGTATCGCATTAGTGAAAGAGGTGTTTCGGTGACCTGTGGACCAGGAGAAGGAGAAGGAAGTGGCAGACACTATGTCACTAGGACATAGTAGAGCAAAGAATGGTCTGTCAAGGCCACCTGACCCTGACCCCCTCTGTGGCTTTCAATAGTTAACCCAGTGCTAGAGTCTCCTCTGAGATATTGCTGGGACTCCCGAGAAGGCTGCTGTGACACGTGTCCTCTAAGTTCCTTCTCCCCCACAGCCCCCATGTGCTTGTGAATGGCAATGAATGGGACGGGCATGCTGAAGACCAGAAAGATGGCTCTGAGTTCCTCGTTCTGGAATCTCGGACTGACAAGTGTGGAGAGGAGCAGGCTTCTCCCATGAAGCTCTGCAGATCAGAGAGGGAAAATCAAGAGCCAGGGTTAGAGTTGTCCAGGGGGTTGGTGGATCCCTGAGGGGTCAGGCATTGGGATCCACAGAAGTTGAACTGGATGGTTTTCACACCTTCCCAGACCTGAAGCTCTACTGGTCTACGCTACGTAAGTTAGATTGGAGACCTTGAGCTTGTGTGAAATCTACAAGTCCCACTGGGCCAGCCCAAAGCAAAACACTGCACACTGAGAATAAGCCAAACTTAAATGAGGGTCGTCATCACATTTTGTGGGCCCCCCTTTACATGATGGAATGGTGGCTGTTGCCTGATGGAATGGTGGCAGTCTACCCTGGGCTACTCTCTTCAAGTGTCTGGAAGCGTGGACAACAGGAATGTCTCTCACACTTTAGGCATCTCCACCAGAGACAGAAAGCCTGGGACAGAATGCACACTGTCCTACTGTGCCTCTCTACTGCTATGATAAAACACCCACCAAAAGCAATCTGGGGAGGAAAAGGTTAATTTGGCTTACAGGGCTTTATCATAGCCCATCACTGAGTGAAGTGAGGGCAGGAACTCAAGTGGGAACTAGAAGCAAATATTGATGCAGAGGCAACCAATGAATGCTGCTTACTGGCTTGTCCCTCGTGGTTTGTCCAGTCTGCTTTCTTATACAGACCACGACTACCTGTCTGGTGGTAGCACTATCCACTTTAGACTAGGCCTTCCCATATTGACCATTAATCAAGAAAATGCCCCATGGACTTGTCTACAGGTCAATGTAATGGGGGCAATTTCTCAGTTGAGATTACTTCTTCCTATGTATGTTTAGGTCAAGTTGACAAATTATAACCAGTACAGACATACAGTGTGCTGTTGATCAAATGAAAGGGCCCTTTAAAATAAATGTATGACTCTTAGAGGACTCCTGATTACCAGATCTTGAACTAGATGTGTGCCTAAAGATAAACAAAGCTTACTTTCATTGGCCTTGTTTACTATCCTTAGAAGCATGCAAAACACATTTTATATCTGTGTGTGTGTGTGTGTGTGTGTGTGTGTGTGTTTGAGAGAGAGAAAGAGAGAGAGAGAGAGAGAGAGAGAGAGAGAGAGAGAGAGAGAGAGAGATTGAGATTCTTCCTATAACCAGATTTGTAAGTGTTGTGGAAGAAATCATTTGTATTAAGCAGATGTTCATAGTCCACGGAGCAGAATACAAATTGGTTTGAATATGTTTTGAAAGCGGGAATTTTGTCAGGCTCTGTAACTTGTACTTTATGTTAGCCACCCCCAACTGTCAGTTCTTTGTGGAAGTATTGATGTGGCTGAGAATCTGAGGTTAGGTGGAGGAAGGCTCACCGATAGCCCTGACTTGCTGCAGTCTTGGAAGGACCTTCAATAAGAGCAAAGGTGTCTGTTGGTGCCAGGAAAGAGGACTTTTAGGGAGCGTGAGAAGATGTCTAGGGAGAGCCCAGAGCCCAGCTCACCCCAGTTGGTGCTGCCTTCCAGGGTCTAATGTGATAACCTGACATGAGACAAATATTCTGCTGTAAAAAACAAAAGCTATCTGCAGGCACATTTCCCCAGAGGCGCTTCCAACCTTGCCCAAGCATCCTCCACTCAGGCGAGGCAGAGCCCTGGACTTTCCCCAGCTCCGCCAAGAGCACCGTCAGCATGTCCAGCCTTGAGAACCTTTTGTGCTGAAAAGAAAGGGCTGTAATCGGGTGTTTCATTATGGCTCTGGGATAAAACATCTTTTTATTTCTAGGTCATAGGAAAGGGTGTGAGTGCGACTGTCCAGTTCCCAGCGACTGACGCTTTGTTTAGAGCCTGCTTTCTTAGTTATTTTTAAAATTAGAGCAATCAGCAGTTTCTTCTTCCTTCTCTTCCTGCAGTGATCAGGGCCAGGGGCAGATGTGATTGCTCAGCTCCCCAGAACTGCATGGGATGGTAAAACAAATCAAATATTTATGTAGCATTTATAACATGCCGGGCACTGTGCTAACCTTTTATAAGTAATGCTTTGAGACCATGTCAGGGCTATGAGGCACCTGCAGAGATGAGGAAACTGAGGCACAGACAAGTTAAGTAACTGTTAGAAGTCAGACACAGGGGATACTGTCTCAAGAGTCCATACAACAGGATGGCTCTGTCTTTGTCTAAACCTGTTAGTGGGAATTTGAGGCTGGGGTCTCCCTGCTGGGTCAGGCATGTGTGAATGGACAGGATCACAGCCATCTTGGCCAGCTCTCCAGCCACTTGTGTCTTTGGACTCCTTTCTACCTGTCCTTGCTTACTTGGTGTTGCAAATCCCCATCTTCAGTCAGTGGCCTCACACAGCAAGTCCAAGGCAGAATCCAGCTTAGGCTTCGATGAGCCCCTTGAAGAAAGAAAACACTGGAGTGCATATTGAACACAGTATGTGTTGAATATTCATACTACCACAAAGAACGCTTTACTTTACAAAACACCTAATCTTGGGGTTTCTGTAGCTAGTCCTGCCCAAGCTTTGAAGTATTTGATTACCAATCATTAAGTACTTAACCCAGAAACTTCTCAACTCTCTGAGCTTAAAGCCCAGAACCCATAGGGCTGCTTGCCTTTTGGAAAATTCATTAGCAAGGAAGGTGGAGTACGAGCTCCCAGGGAAGCTGAAGCCTATGAATCCAGGATCTAGGACTTCAGATGTACATCCTACTACAAGGAAAACCAGTCCAGGTCTCCCAGAAGCTCTTGTTCACGGACGCAAGCAGGCCTTTCCTAAACAGGTCGCAGATGCAGTTGATCCTTGAAAGCTGGACCCATACCAGCACTGCCATTAAGACAACACTTGGGACATTTTCAGGCCATGTCTGAGACCTATTGAATCTGAAAGCGGGGTAATGGTTGAGTTTCCCGAGCACTCTGGTAATTCTCTTCTCCAGCGGACGATCCTGGTCACAGCACTTGCTATCCACGAGGCTCTGAGCCAGCTCTCTAGTCAGTCTCTAGTTTTATGAAATAATAATAAAAAACTCCATCTCTACCTTTCAGAGCTACAGTGAGGAAGACACCCCAGCATGCACCTCCCAAGTAGGGTGAGGATGGTTTAATGCTATCTGACCCACACCTAGCCACCGTCCGACATATACATGTGGAAACTATGGTAGAGAGGTCTGGGCCTGAGGGTTGCATGGATGATGACTTCCATGTGTTCCAGTATCTATAGTCATTCTGTGCTAAGATCTTGAGTGATCCAAGATGGTAAATAAGATGATAGAAGCCCAGAATGGCTCAGCCATTCCCCAGGTCACATTGTCACTCCCTGGGTCACGTGACCAAGGCCTGAGAGTCATTTCTTCCTTGTGTCTGCTTGGGCCTTTTGTAGTCACTCCTTCAGGAAAAAGTTTCCTGAAAGGAAAAATGAGACAACAGCAGGGACTGACTCGAGGAACTGTTATTAGTATTCTTCGTCCTATACATTCAACTTCCGCTATGGTTTTTAATGGCTTCTTCCATATTTAATTTGGTTTCCATTCCAATTAAGCCCTCTGTGTGCTGCGGTTTCTCTCCTGCCAGGTTTAATTGCCCTTATTTAAATTCTTTAATTAAAAGTATTGTGTGTTTGTAGGTCCCGTAGTTGTAAGTATTACACAAATAATTTTGACGACTGGACTGGTAAACCAAACAAGCAGCAGGGCCCTACGTGGGGAAAGAAAGGCTCAGATCTCAGCGTCCAGCCCCAGCTCCAGAGCCAAGAAACTGGCCTAGAATGGCAGGCTGAGCCGGGGGCATGGGACAAGTGTCAGCTAGCACATATCCCAGCATCCTTCCTTCCTTTCTTCCCACTTAGCCCATCCCAGAACCCAGAGCGGCCTGCTCAGCATGTAGATTAGACCTAGGAAGTGTTAGCTCTGCCTCTGAGGTGGAAAGCCAGGGTTCAGGCACCCCGCCCTCACTCCTTGTGCCTCACCTCCTCCCTTTAACCAATGCTTGCTCTGCCTTTGTATAAAAGTTCACCCCAAGCCCATTCCTGCCTCTGGAGCTTTTCATTAGGACCCAGGATCGGCCCCTGGAGAGCCATCTCTCTTCCCCCACGTTTCTGCTCGGGGCTCACCTTTAGTAGAGGATCTCCCTGACCACCTCTGTCACCTAGCAGCCATCTCCTGCTCTCCAGTTTGCCCGAGTCTCCTGCTGAGCCCCATGATTTGGGGCATAGCCCCATGAGCTCCTCTTCTTGCTGGAATTTGCTGCCAACTCTCCCTCAAATGCACAGTTGCCACAAGAACAAACAAAAAACAAAAAAACAAAACAAAACAAAACAAAAAAAACCTTCTCTTTTTCAGTCATGCATACATTGCAGCAGCTGGGAAGTGTGTATGACCCTCATTAAATATTTGGCAGTGGCTGGAAGGATGTATGAATAATGTCCTTTCAGAGGAGCTTCAAAGGGAGCAGACCAAACCTCCTTGAATTCACTGAGACCCCTTCCTCTATTCCAGCACTGAGTACTGTCAGTCTAGCTACTACCTCAGAGAGAGGCATGATGGGGGCGGGGTAGTGATGGTGGTGGTAGGGTTTGCTAGTTAATCACCTAGTGGAGAACAGGGAATGGAGAAGGTTCCCTGGGGCCCCAGCTGCCCTCTATGTGGAATCTTGGAAAAGTCTCCCAGCCTGTGAGGGCTCCTACTGTCTCATCCCTCTGGGAGGTGAAGGTGTTGTAAGAAACTCATAACATTATTCAGGGAGCACAAGAGCAAAGGTACCAGGAAAATGGCAAATAACTTTAGTTCCAGTGCAGACTCTACAGGTCAAGACACAAATCCCAGGCTGCTTCCTGGTGTGTGGAAGCTATGAGGAGAAGGAATGGAGGCTTCATTGCAAGCCTGGTGAGTGGTAAGAAAAAGCCTGGCCTTTGTTCCATGAGAGAATCCATGTTCTGAGGAGGAGGTCAGTGCCCAAGGCTGGTGTTAGCTCTACCAGCAAAAACAGCACAGCGGGGCTGTGTCCCATCCCCCAAGCATGGTTCCCGGAAGCGTTGGGGGCTGCTCACATTGCTCACAGAGCTCTTTCTGCTGAGGAGGAGGAGAGAGCTCCTGGCCTCATACACAGCCAAGTCAAGCAGTCAAGTGGTGACCCCTCTACTCACCCCATTCCTGCCCTTGGTCCTGTACCATTTCTTCCACACCCTTCTGGAAGGGCACGCTGGCTTTTTCTATCTCATAATCACATGTGGGCTGTCTGCAGGGTGCTAAGAGAATGGGTTGGGTTGGGGCAGGTCAGGGGCTGGGAAATGTCAGCCTTACATCTCTGAAGGAGACTCTTCTACTCCTTCTTCACTCTCTTGCCTTCAGAAGGTGCACAAGGAAGGTCTGAAGGACAGGAGGGGCTATCAGGAAAGGAAAGGCTGTAGTTGTCTCTCTTCCACAGTGTTCAAAGTCAAAGCCTGGGGGTAGGGGGCTGGGAGATGTGAAGCAGCCCAGCCTCACGGTTGGCAGGACCTGCTTTTGGCCCCAGAGATGTGCTGAGAAGCCAAAATCTGCAACATAATGGATGGAGCTTGGTGCAGCCCCATTTCCATGACCCCTCTCCCATGCTGATGCCCTGAGCAGCCTCATGTGTGTATGTGTTCTATTACAGCTGAGAAACAGGTCTCCCATCTGCCCATCTGCTTAACCTCCCAAAAATAATTCCTTAGCCCTGAGGACAAGTAAAGAGAGGGAAAGGGGGGAGGGAGGTTTGCCCAAGTCTCTGCAGCAGAAACAGAGCAGAATTGAGAAGCTCTGAGATCAGTGCTCTCCAGTCTCTGCCTCAGGCCTAAAATAAGACAGACCTTGGACTTAGCTGGGCTGGTCCTGATTCCTTTCCTGAGCTCTATCCCCACCTCCAGGGGTGGGGCAGACAGCCTGACTCCTGAGGTGAAGCGATGAGAGCAGCTGACCACAGACCACCGTACCACATTAGAACTATGAACCAATAATAGAGCTCAGCCTGTCATGGGACAACAGACACGCTCAGGTTCAGGGGCCACAAGATTTACACAGATGCTGTGAGAATTGGGGCTGGCAGTACTGGGAGCTGGCCTTGTTTACAGCAAGTGTTTCTGGATGCTTCTGGGCCCCCAAAGTCCAGTCTTTGAAGGACAAGATGGTGACTTAAGGGAGACAACAAGTTCAATGAGGACAGTTTGAAGGAGCAAGGTGTGACCACAAAAGTGCCAATTCTGGGCCATGTTGAAGAAGCCTTATTGTCCAGTGTGAGGCAGCCCAACCTTATTCTGATCAGCGAGAGCTAACTGGCCCTTATTCAAAGAGCCAGAGTGGAGAATTAATGCAAGGTTGTTGCACGAGGCACTAGGGAAGTGGACTGTGGAAAATCATGGAAGGGAAAATGTGAAAAAGAGCAGGCCTGAGTGAAGCCCCTAGACATACTCTGACCAAGAGTTAGTCCATGGGATGCTCTGAGAAAGGTGGCTGTGAGGAAAAAGCTGTGGGAAGGGGATATTTTTCCTCCCTAGAGGAGCCAGGCAAAGTGGAAAGGCCTGTGGCGCTATAGCTGAGTACAGAGGCCATTCAGTCTGGGAATAAAAGAGAAGGCTGGTCTGCAAAGCATCTTGTAGCATGGGGGTTTGGGAGACAATCCCTCCTCTGACCTCAGACCCTGTACCTGTGGTTCAGTTGTTTCTCTGCTCTTGAGATGGTGAGTTATAGTTCTCCCAAGCAGAGGGCCTGGGCATAGGGTAGAATGCAGGGGGAAGGGCCCATGCTAGTCACCTGCATGCTCATAGCATGACTTGTGTGATGTGCTGGGCTGTCACCTACCCAACAGGAATGATTAATCCGTCCCCCTCCTGGACACTCGCATGCCCACAGCCTACACTCTCTACCTCCAACTCCTCATTCCCTGCCTCCTTTACCTGCTCTAAAGTATTTTCTAGGGGAGCTAGAAGGGTTTTTTTTTAAATATTTGTTTCTCCTAAAGATATATTTATTTTTATTTTGTGTGTGTAAGTGTTTTTCCTGCATGTCTGTGTATCTCATGCAAGCTTGGTCCTGGTAGGCTGGAAGAGGGCATCCAATCCCTTGGAGCTGGAGTTACAAACATTTGTGACTTCCATGGGGACTGGGAATGGAACCCATGTCCTCTGGAAGATTAGCTTTTAACTGCTGAGCTACCTCTCTGGACACTTAACATTTTTATCTAATTGAAAGTTAACACATGTATAGAAAGGCATACAAAATACACATTCAACTCAATAATTTAAAGCAAAACTAACACCCAGGTCAGGAAGCAGCATGGTACCATATCCCAGGATGCCCCTTTACCCGCTTCTGTCTTTATACTCTTTATCTCCATAGGCGACTACCATCCTGGCTTTAAGATCTCTGTTTTACTCAGTCCAGTGGGAAGTTTATCAGACAATTATATTCATTATTTGTCTGGCTTCTTTAGCTCAACACTGTACATGTGAGTTTAGTCTAGTTTTCATTGCCATATTGCATTCCACTTATAAATAGACTGTGAGTTATTTATCCATCTTTCCTTGATGGATGTTGGGCTGTCTCCAAAAGCGTTTAAGTATGTGTCTTTCATGCACACATTCCAATTTGATGTCAGCCCAGGCATGGAATTGTTAGGTCATGGAGTACACATGTCCGACTATAATAGATACAAGCCATTTCCTAGGTAGACCTGAGAAGTATGTCTTCATGTTCTCTGGAGAGTTTGGCATTTGGTTGCCATGGGGATGGCTGTGGCCACCTTGGAAGGAGTTCCTTACTGGAGAGGTTGGTTCCTTCACACAGTGCACTTCTTGGCATGAACTAGAGACAGCATAGGGTAAAAACACCATGCCAGCTAGGTACCCTGGAGGAGGTAGCTGGAATCCTGGGTAGAAGGTGGACAGGATCTGGGTTTTGAGGTGTGGCTGTGGCTCAACCTGCCACAGAACTGGGTAGTGGAGGCCCAGACACTGAGATGCTCATAGGCCAGAAGCCTGGAAGAAGCTGGGGTACAGTGCAGGGCCAGGAAAGGAATGGAGATGAGGAGGCTGGAGAGATAAGCAGCCCTAAGCCATGATGGCTTAAGCACTGGGGTGTTTTTGACATATCAACATGGTCATCAATCATTAGGATTGTGAAGGAATCAGATGACAGGGGCCTAAGCCATGATGGAAGAGGGATTTGGGATAGTCACAAGGCACGAGGGAAGTAGAATTGACAGTCGTTGGCACCTGACTGGATGAGGAGTCAATGAGTGTGGGAAATTGCTTGAGTTTCCCACACAAACACCTGGTTACCGCCAAGATGGGGAACATGGGATGAGTGGGTTTCTTGTGCTAGGTGAGTCTGGCAGATGGTGCCTACTCTTGGGATCATCATCTCTCAAGCAACTCTGACTGCTTAAAACCCAATTCCAGCTGAGGACAACCAAGGTGATGGCAGATCCTGAAACATCCCAGGCTCTCAGCAGGCTCACAACCAGTAGTCCCTGAGGCCGCTACCCCTGCAGCACCTCAGCTGGGCTGCTATACAGATGTTTTTGGGAACACCGCTTGGACATAAACAGTATTTGTAACTACAAAATTTTCCAGAGTATCAGTAGTATGGGAGATCCAGGAACGCTCAGGACTTGAGAGCCCAATGGCCAAATAGACAGTATCTCAGGACATGTTTTCTTGAGACCAACACTAACAACTTTCATGGTCCTTGGGAGGGTCTTAGGAGCAAGAAGTCCATCAGCTGAGAGGTGCTCAGATGCAAGGTGATCATATAGAGGCCCTAAGAATGAGATTTCTCAGAGCAGGGGCCAGCTCCCTAAGCTAGCTACAGGAGCCAGGCCGTGTGCCACAACTCCAAATGTTAGGTGGAAGTTGAAGTAGGGATGGCTCTACTCTACAAAGAGCTAGGCTAGGGTCTCACTGAAGCACACAGCTAAGCTTTGGACATCAGTACATAGCAGCTGAGGGAGTCTGAGGTCATGGGAATGCCAGTTCCCAAGCCATCCAAACTGGCAAAGCTACTCCCCAGCATGGGGCTCTTTGGATCCACCCGGCTACCTCTATGGCCTCTGATGTTCTGTCTGTCTGGCTCCTAGGGAGGCTCCATCCAGAACCGCAAGTCCAAGCGCTGCCTGGAGCTGCAAGAAAACAGCGACATGGAGTTTGGTTTCCAGCTGGTGCTGCAGAAGTGCTCGGGACAACACTGGACTATCACCAATGTCCTGAGGAGCCTGGTGTCCTGACCCTTCACAGACACCACCAGCCACTGCTTTGCTACTGTGTAGCATCAGCTGCAATTGCTGCCTGCTGTCACGTGGGGCTGCCAGGAGTCTGAGAGGGGGAGCCAAGTGGGTGGCCTCCCCCACAAAAGAGCTTTTTATTTCCTATTCGATTTTCATGGAGTTTATAGAGAGATGCAGAGAGGTGGGTGAGGGTACAATATCCTGAACTATTTTACAATTGTAAATAGGGGACAAATGGAAAATATTTATAACTGGCAATAAAATATTATTGATTAAGAAAAGTCTTCACAGTCATTTGGTTCCCTGGAGTGAGCTGGGCCCGGCTCCCCTGGAGTTGGCGTCTGGTAGCTTAATGTGTGTCCTCAGTGCTCTTTCTTCTTCACGTTCTTGAGAAAAATAACTTTAAAACCCTGCAGACCATGAAATTTGATGCAATTCATAAAGACTCCATTACCTAATAAGGTCAGATTCTGTGGTGCTGAGGTCATGATTTTTTTTTTTAAGATCTATTTATTTACTATATATGAGTACACTGTAGCTGTCTTCACACACACCAGAAGAGGGCATCGGATCCCATTACAGATGGTTGTGAGCCACCATGTGGTTGCTGGGATTTGAACTCAGGACCTCTGGAAGAACAGTCAGTGCCCTTAAGCACTGAGCCATCTCTCCAGCCCTGAGGTCAGGATCTTAAGCACTATGCTATCCATAAGGCATGTGCCAGCCTCAGAGTAGGGCACTGGACCCTCAGGTTCCCACCCTCAGGACAGGCCCTTCCCTTCTTCCTCTGTATGAGCTGTTGCCTGGGACAGGTTTCTCCTCAGGTGTTATTTGAGTCCTGGGTGCCATCCACTGACAGACTCTAATCTATACCACCTTCTCCTGAAGTCACCAAGTCTACTCTCCAGGCTACCCACTGCCCCTCCCCCATGGCACTTGCTTGCTTGTATCCAGTCCTGAGGCCTGTTAGGCTCCCTCCTTGAATTAGGAAGTAATGGCTTCTTAAGGCCTCTATAACACAATGCCATACTCTGAAGTAGCTTACCAGGAAAGTAGCACTTTACTCTTCTAAAGCCTGGGAGTTCAAAATGAAGGCCAAAAGGGAATCTGCTCTGTGCCTCTCTCCCAGCTTCTGGAGGCTCTGATAAGTGTTCCTTGGCAAGTAAACACCTCTCTTCTCTCTGTCTTCATATTATCTAACTTGTACATGCCTGTCTCTCATGCCCAACTGTCCCATCTCTATTAGGATGCCAGTCCTCTATTGATGGAGAGGGAGCAATTTAAATTGTAAATTTGATGATCTTCATAAAGACTCTATTACCTAATAAGGTCAAGTTCTGTGGTGCCAAGGTCAGGATCTTATATATTTGTTTGTGAGCCTAGCCTTTAACGGCTGAGCCATCTCTCCAGCCCCAAGGTCAGGATCTTAACGGCTGTCTGAGCACAGTGCTATCCATAAAGCATGGCTCCCCTAATCACAACTCCATGTCAGCCCTCATGGGCTCAGCCTGGGAGGCCAGAAGCCCCTAGAATGGAGCGTCTTCCTTGGACTCTGTAAAGTCCCATCCATTCCCCCCACAAGCATCCTTTTGGCTCTTCCTGTCTCTGTCCAAAGACCCCTTTCCTCTGCTTGGGGACTCCTGCTTTTAGTTCAAGGGACCTCTTCCTCCACACCACCTCCAGTTCTCCAGTCCTAAGGCTCTGTCCCTTCCAGACTGGGGTCCCTCCACACTCATACCTCCTCTTCCTCCTCCTCTTATCTGGCCCTCTTTCCCAGTGGCCCCCAATCTAAGCAGTAACCTATTTAGGACCAGTAATTTATAGACAACTTGACTAGAAAACCCACTGTCCTGGAAGGGGTGGGAGTAAGAGGCCTGTTGATTTGGCCACTGTTTGCACACCACCCCCCAGAACCCAATCCAGCACAGGACTCGCTTAGAAGGACCTTCCCCAGGCCAGTGTCACAGACTCTAGTGGAAGTTTACACTTACCCCTCCAAAGAATCCTCTGGGCTCTAGTGGATCAAAGAGGACATCTGCCCTTGTTATCCACTGGCTGGTGGTGCTGAGGGGACAAAGAGGTGAGGGCAGAAGCAAGCAAATCCCTAAGTTCTTGGACTGAACAGCCTGGCCAATTTGCCAAGCCCTAGTGTCCCTGTGAGAGACCCTGGCTTAAACAAATAATGTAGACAGCCAATGAGGACCTACATATATACCGAGGCACCAATAGAATGTCTTTCATAGTTTAATGATGAAAATTAAATAAATGTGAAATTCATAGACCTGGGATGGATCTATAGTAAATGCTAGAGAGTTCTGGCTGTTATAATTTGGCCCATTGATATCCTAGTTACTGTCACCAGTACCTACCAATACCCAATACTCAGTTACTATCACTAGTTCCTACCAAAACCTATGCAAATACCAACATCTATGCCAGTCTATACCCAAAAAAGCTGTCAACATCTGTATCTATGGCCACCAGCAAACACTCACCTGTACCACCCACCCAGAGGCACCTGCTGTCACATTCTGTAAGCAGTCCCATGAAAGTCACACATCCTTACCCTCCTATCAAATGCACCTCTGCATCAACCCATTCCCTACAACTCTGAGGAACAACTCCCATTCCCAAAACATGGGGACAGTGAAGACAGCTTTTCTTCCTCCTGGGACACAGCTCACCTCTCCATGAGCCTTAAATACCCCAGAGAGAGCAGAGAGCCTGGGATGGTACCTTGATTCCTCATCACCTGGGTTTTGGAACCACAAAGTGGCCCAGGATCTCTGGGGTTCTTATGTATAATTTGTAAGAAGTAGGAGCAGCTGGTAGGTGTGGGCAGAGGCAGGAGGTCAGAGCATAAAGGAGGGAAGAGGTTGAGGAATCCTCAACCACAGCCAGCCTCACCCCATGGAAGCCTGGGCTGGCTACTACAGCAAGCTAATTAACAGCTGTTTAGGAGCTCTGGACACCCTGGAGTGAGAGCATTATTTTTCCTAATGATTTTGCACATTAAACAACTTTGTTTCCTGTTTCTACACCCCCCCCTCCCTGATACTAGAAAGAGCTGTCTGAGCATATCCCATAAGACCTCCTGGACTGCCAGCCTTCTGCTCCGTTCACAGCTCGGATCCATAACTCAGCCCCCTGCCTTGCACAGCCCTGCACATGGGCCCATCTGTTACAAAGACTGCGGGAGACTGCACTTCACTGCCCACTGGAGACGGACACAGTAGTCAGCAGCACCAATTGGCAGAAGGCCGTCAGTGCTCTGGCAATGTCATAACCTGTCCCAAAGGTCACCTGCCAACAGCCCCATGCCTGCACTTCCCCCAGCTAGCTGCATCTCTGTTCCAGACTGTTCTCTTGCCTCAGGCTCCTGCCAAGCATAGATATAACCAGACTCATCCCTTGCCTCAAACCTCACAGAGATTTTAAATGGCCAGCTCAGACACCAGCCTCAAAGCTTCCTTCCTCAGTCAGAAGTTCCTGGGCCAGGGCTGGTGAGGTGGCTCAGCAATTCAAGGTCCCTGCTGCTAGAACAGAATACCTGAATTTGATCCCTGGGACTCGCATGATAAAAAGATAAAACCAACACCCGAAAGTAATTCCCTGACCTCTACATGTGTGTTGGGGCACCCGAGTGTGTGTGTGTGTGTGTGTGTGTGTGTGTGTGTGTGTGTTTATTCTTTTTTTTTTAAGTATCCTGACTAGGAACCTGAGGCAAAGCAGAGCCACAGGAGTGAAGCCTGGCCTTCTGTTTGCAATGTTCACAGGATATCTGCAGCCCCAATCCACCTCTCCATTTGTATATTAGCATTTCTTGTCCCCTGTCCTTTTTCAGGAACCTTTCTTGGGGGCATTTATTAGTTTTCTAGGGTTTCTAAAACAAAGACCCACAGATGGGTGGTTCAAATAATAGAAATTCACTGTCTCACCATCAGTTTCAAAACGGAAGTGAGCAAGGCTGGCCCCTTCTGAGGGTATGACCGACAGCCTCCTGCACACCTCTTTCCTTGATGTTGACTGCCGCCTAGCTGTCTTCCCATTGTCACACAGGACTATTTCCAAACCACCCCTTATAAGGATGCCAATCACATTTGGTAAGTACTCACCACTATAATATGAGCTTGTATCATTGCCACTATAAAGACCATTTCCAAGTAAATATCACATTCTGAGATGCTGCGAGTTAGAACCTCAATATATACATTTTGGGGTGACACAATTCAAGCCATAACAATGAAACAGAGGGGGGTCCTCTGGAGGTAACCTACACTCATGCCCACTTCGCTCAGGGGAATTCTACATTCGTTGAGGGATAACTATATTGTCCTAGCCTCCCTGACAACTAGGTGACAGGGAGTTTTTTCATAGGTCCGTGAAGTATCATTATCTTTTGCACCCATGTCCCTTTAATTAAAAAGAAAACTGTCCGAGAAAAAGAAAACCTCAGTATTTACATCAAGATTATTGCCTCACACCTACTTCAGCCTGATAAAAGGGCAGGGATCCACTCAATAGGATGGGTCAGTAGGTCAGTGACTCAGTACAGGAAATGCGGCTGGTTCAATCTTGGTCACTACTTGTGTCATGATGCATGAGGGGAATCAGCCCATTATTGGAGAAGGCTGGGAAGCCAGTTGTCACCTAGGAGCTTGATATGGGATAACACCAGGGCCCAGCGGATCAAGCAAGTCAGGGTCTACCTGTGTCCAGGCTGAAAGAAGAAGCCACAGCCTAGTGGAGGAGAGGGAGGCGCTGATGAGCAGAGGCAGCAGACATCAGAGGGCTCTTGGAGCGATTCCTGGTTACCCCAGACCTAATTCATACACTGCCCTGCTATCCTTTTCCTTAAGTGAGTTGAGTAACTTCCTGCTTGTTACAACAAGCAAGACTGATAGAGGTTGGATGTAAAAACAAAACAAAAACAAAAACAAAACAAAAACGAACTGAGCCTTAGTTACCCAATCTTGTGGGCTGGTACACAGCTCCTTCAGCTGCTAGCCACATGTGCATTAGAGGTAAAATCTTTGCACTCCTGATATATACATGTACACATAGTTTATATGGCCTCTTGCAGACACAGGCACACACACAGTATGTCAGGCACACATGCACACATCTGACATAGGGACATACTTGCTCATACAAATAATATGCTAGCATGTCCACACAAACATACACAGAGAGGAAAGCGATGTTTGCGCATCCCTGTATCTGCCTTTTACAAGGAAAGGGCTGTTGTCATTCAACAGGACCCCTGTAAAGCAAGGGCTACAGAAAACCACCATCCCTTTCCATCATCTCTTTCCAAATGCAAAAGACTAGGACCTTCTGGCCTCTGTCTTCTATGTTTTTTCTCCTTATTTGTGGTTATAACATTCTAAAGTCAAGGGGAAGAGAGACAGAGAAGTTACTCAAAAAATTGTATCATCTCTAGGTATGTTCCCTCTCTGCCTCCAGTTCTACACCTGAGGAAGAAGAGGGAGACAACCTGGCAGAATGTCTAACCTACCCTGAAGCACCCTCACATACCCGCCGCTCTCCTCCTAGCTCAGCATCACTCCCCAACCCCACATGGGGACTCTATCCTCTCTTGAGTGCTTTGGCACCATTGCTATCAAGAAAGACACTGGGAAAGCATGAGGTCACTGTGGGTGCATTTTCACATAACTTTCCTGCTGCCACACTGTGAAACTGTCTGTTTCTTGACTCCACCTCACTGTTGCTGGACAGGCCAGTTCTATGGGCATGTGCCATGAGGTCTCCTTGGTTTGGTGTCATACTAAACTGTCTCCATCCAGATATTTGCAGTGCTCTCTCAACGAGGGGCCCCACGTCTGTACTTCACACTGGTACATCAACTTGTACAGCCACTCTACCTTTGGCATGGCATTTTATAGACACGGTCTTCTCCCAGGTGGAGCTGCTCTTGGTGAAAGGCAATTGAGCTGTATGTTTAAATCCACACTCACTCTTTGCCTCTTGCCCCAGCCCCAACATTCTCTTCTAGTCCTTGTTCACCAGCTGCCATCTCACAGCTTCCCCTAGGAGGTGCTCCACCTCCCCTGTGCTCTCCTTGAAGTACAGGTCCCAATCCCACCGAAGGGATATAGACCTAATCTTGTGAAAGGCTGATTAAACCCTTGCTCTTTTTCAAGACAGAGCTGGTCATTTTCAACCTGTGGACCACAGGTACAACACAAGACCCCAAACTAGGAGACAGCCTAAAAGCTATTTCCCCCAATACTCTCTGCTCTGCTGCTTTGTGAGTCTCATTCTGTGTGAGCACGGAAATGCCTTGAAATAACCTGAACAAAGCTAAGATCTGCTACACTCAGTGTTTGAGTAAGGTTTCAGCTGGAAGCAGCCAGCACCATTGGGTGAGAATGTTGAACTGAGAAGTTAAACTCAAGAGAATTTAATAGTGGGTAGGATAAGTTCACAGCCCCAAGTGGAAACTCTTCCTACTCACAGAGCTAAAGGAACAGAGACCTTTCTGTACCTATGGGTGTGAACTGCTCCCAAGTATGCAGTCAATGGTTGTGGGGTGATCAAAATCCAAGAAAGCACAAGCCAGCATGGAGGGAGCCCCTAGTAGGCAGGAAGAAAAAAAAGCCTTTCCTCTCTCCATTGGTGGCACTCATGTTCTTACCAAAGTTTCCCTGGGCCAAAGCCAGCATGAAGTCCAGGCAGAAGAGCTCTGAATGCAATTCATAGAGGTCAGGAAGGGGAGGACAATGGGGGTGGGGGTGACTAGCACACGCACCCTTGGTCTTGTCCTACCTGCATGCCCCAGACCCCTAATGGTTGCCTCCCATCTTAGTCCTGAGGGCATCTTGAGTAGAAACTAATTTGGCACCATTCACTTATGCATTTAATTTTTATTGATATGAACTAGAGAAAAAGCAAATTTTCCCCATGACACTCGAGACCCCTGAGGATAGCCTCTGCTGCCTATTTCTCTGGGATCTTTAAGACCTAAGTGTCTCCCGGATTCTTAGCTCCTTCTGATCTTTGGGAGGATAGTAGTGAACACCTTAGCCCCAGCAGGGAAGCAAGGACTGGATGGAGTTAGACTTGATACCCTAGAACCACTTGTGTTGAATGAGCCTAGCCTCTAAGAGAGAGAGAGAGAGAGAGAGAGAGAGAGAGAGAGAGAGAGAGAGAGAGAGAGAGAGAGAGATTTCATCCATAAGAGCTCTTGGCTAGCCCTGGCTGGCTAGAGTGACACATTGGAAAAGATTCTGAAGTTGTAGCTTCCATGGATGAGAGGATTAGATCTGACCCACAGGAGATGTGCAAAGTATATATTCTATCTGGATTTCCTAACCACTCTGCCCACCCAACCCCTCTGTGCTAACTCCAAAAATCCTCTTAGCAGGCCAGAGACACCCATGGGCCTCAGCCCACTGGGAGGGTGTCCTGGAACCTTTCAGTGGTGGGGGTCTACCTTCTGATTAATGCCACTCCCTGCTTCATAACATATATCCCTGGTCTCAGCCATAACTCCCCACCACAAGTTTGTCTTACTCTACTTTCTGTTGCTGTGATAAACACCATGATAAAAGCAACTTGGAGGGGAAAGGGTTTAACATAACAACTGCCAGGTTATACTCCATCACCAAGGGAAGTCGGACAGGAGCTAAGCAGAAGCCAGGGAGAAACCCTACTTACTTCTCTATGCAACAATTAAGGACCACCTACCAAGCGATGGCACTTCCAGGGCCCTCCTCAATCAATTAGTAATTAAGAAAATGCTCCCACAGACATAGCCACAGACCAGTCCAATGGAGGCACTTCCTCAATAGCGAGCCCCTCTTCCCAGGTGTCGAGTTAATAACGGAAACTGACCATGAGAGTCTTCTTGCTACACTGGAGACTTGGCCTTTCCCTCCCCTGTTAGAGAAGGGACTGAAGTGGCCATGTATGTTCCCCTGCTGAGCTCTCTGAGCAATGGCTGGTGTGGGGAGAAAATTGCAGGCCATGAAGGTCCTAAGAGATGGTCATAATAACATTTGTCAAGAACTCTGATGGCTAGATATGCAGGGAAGTTTTCCCTGCTCATTTTCTCATGTAAAATTCATCATAACCTTATCACCATCTTTATCACCCTTATTTCAAGGGTGAGAAGAGTAAGCCACAGAAAAGCCAGATACTCTATAAGGACATCTAACCAGCAGGGGTTGGATGTGAATGGCACAGCCTGCTTCCCTTAGCGTCCACTATTCTATTCTGCCCTCCTCGTGGCTCCTGCGAGCCTCACCATCATTTCATGCTTTAAGCTCCCATCAATTAACCAAGGTGGTCCAGACTGAGCTTTAAGATGTGGCTCCATCAAAGACATCATGAGTGCTTTTGACAACTTGCTCAAATTCATGATAGCCTAATGACATTTCTTTTTACAGAAAATGAAACTGAGAAAAGGTCTGGGGAGACAGCTCAGTCACGGTGAAAGTAAAATCAAACCAAGTATGGTGGTGAACGATTGTAATCCCAGTGCTGGAGAGATGGAGGCAAGTGGTTCCCTGGGGCTCACTGGCTGGCTAGCCTAGCCAAATGGTTGAGTTCCAGGACAGATAGACAGCCCTAAGAACAACATCCAAAGTCAATTGATCTCCTGCCTCCACACATATGCACACACAGAAAAGGAACTGAGGCATAGATTAACTTGCTTGCCTAAGATGACACGGCAAACAGCATTTGTAGCCAGAATTTGGGCTGGCTCAGCTTCCTGCTTGCCAAGCCGTGTCCTCACCAAGATGTCGCATGACCTTCCAGCCACCTTGCTATGTGCCTGAAGATGGGCATGCAGGACGTGGCCCTGGTTTTCAACGCCACGCCTGTTCTGATTCCCCAGTAATCCTGACCTTCCAAACGTGACCATGGTGGGAATGTGATTAATGAGCCAATTATTTCTGTGAAGACATTGTGCAAAATAAATAGGCCATTTCCCTTCAATTTACTGTTTTAATAAATAAATAGCGTTCCATGCTCTGGTTTTGTTTATTGCTGCTCATACCTGAGCGTGTGTGATGGATCTTCTTGTTGTTCATTTCTAAAATTAATCAGATCTGCCTGGTGACTTTGAAATATGGGATCACATTTGTCCTTCCGTGTTAACACCACAACAGCCAGGTGGGGACAAGAGGAAGGTGTGCCTGGGAGAAGGGTGGGCAGAAGACATGGTGCCCAGCATTCTCCATCCATGTCAACAGGATGACAGGCTCCAAGCACCCACACGTGAGAACTTACTGCCAGTGAGGCCTGAGAAGTAGCTGCACTGTTTATAGGTCAGGAGAAGTCACCACCCATGAACCACAAGGGCACGAAGAGGGACAGAAACAGATTCACTTCAGCAACCAAAGTAGACGCACTGAGTAAACCCAGTCCACCAAGAGCCCGGCCAAGTGACCTTCTCTTCAGGCTCGCAGTGACTGGCTCGCTTGTGTAAACACCCAAGTGCAGGCCCAGAGGAAAGGTAGAAGGTATGCCTGGGAGGCTCACTGTCTTAAAGGGCACTTCCTGCTGGATGGGCAAGTTCAAGGTGACCAGAAGTCAAAGAAGCTCAATATGACAGAAAAAGAAGACGGAAGACCAGTGAGGACCGGTGAGTAAAAGTGAAATGGATTCGTATTTATGTCGCCATCTCTAAAACGAGTGCCATGGCTGTTTTCATGTAGAGCACAGGTATGAAATTCTCTCCGTGTCACTAGGTCTGTCAGCATGGACTTTATAAACTGTCCTCAACTGTACTCAACAGTAAAAACTGCACTGAACATTAGAACCAGAGAGATGGCTCTGTATCTAAGAGTACTTGTTGCTCTTGCAGAAGACCGGGGTTCAGTTCCCAGCACTAACACAGTGGTTCACAACCATTTATCACTGCAGTTCCAAGGGGTCTGACCTCTGTGGCCACCAGATACACACACAGTATACCTACCACATTTGGGCAAATTTGATTGTACTGAATATGCCACAAACTTTTCTTGCTGTTGTTTCCTGAAAGCTGCTATGTATCAATCACTCAGCATTTGTATTGTTCTGGGAACTGTGGCTCACCCCAAGATAATCAGAAGGACATAGCAGAGTGTGCCTGGGTTGTAGTATATAATGTCATTCTGTATAAAGACCTTGGCATTTGGTGCCTGAGAAGGGAGCTTGGTCCCAATCCCCAATGGATACTGAGGGATGATTTCCCCTGCCGTGTGTGTGTGTGTGTGTGTGTGTGTGTGTGTGTGTGTGTGTATGCTTGTGTGTGTGTGTGTGTGTGTGTGTACATGCACACACATATGCCATATGGTGCATGCCCACCCCATCCCCAGCAGTCCATCTGTCCTGGGATAGGTCAGATACCACCTCAGTGATGCAGTGGTGATTATAACCTGGCTCCCTTACATAAATACAGAGTTTCCTGAATGGCAGATGAGGAAGAATGTCCTGTGACATTGAAAGGGAAAGAACAGTTAAATCTGACTCAGAGCTGTGGGGTGGAAATAGCCAGTTAGTGAAAATTTATCTTGGCTCACAGTCTGGGAAGACACAGTCCATTATGGCAAATAGCACATGGCTTCATCAGGATCCATGGCAGCAGGATTGTGAGTGTAGGACTCCTCATTCCTCGTGTCTGAAGAAAATAGGAAGCAGCAAGCAAACTTGAAGTTCAACTTGGCGGTAAAACTGTAAGACTCACTCCAGTGACCCACTTCTCTCAGCCAGCCGCCACTTCCCAAAGGTTACACAACCCAAGTACGTGAGCCTATTGGAAGGTGCTTCACATTTGCATTACAATATCAGAGGTCAGTCCTACCTGACCAGCTTATTCAATAGGTTATGGAGAACAAGAAGCAGACATTGCCCACTATAAGATTTGCTGGCATCTTGTAGATTATGTATAAGTATACTGGCATCTTGGAGATTATGGCAGAGTCTCCAGAAGATTTGGGACAGATATAAGACAGATTCTTTTCACTGCTGAGGTATGTAGATGTGACAGTATTCTTGTCATTGTTGTCTTTCATCCTTCCTAGTGGATCACCATCCTGTCAGAATCCCCAGATAAAGCCCACTGGTCTTTTGGGATAAATTTAAAAGAACTCTCCCATGCCGGCATGCCGTGGGTCCCTAAGCTCACATGGCCAGTTTAAGGCTTCAATAAGCACTGTGCTCAGCTGTCTGATGATCTGTCTGGCCACCAGGCTACAAGCTGTGCAATACCATCAACCTCTGGGTCCCATCACCCACTATTGTGCCTAAAAGCGTACAACAGACCACAGGAGGGTGCACCTTTGGGAATTGCCTGCTAGTCCTGGATCTGGGACTGTTTCTAGGCCTGCATCTGAGCCCCTAATGGCCTGAAAGACCCCTGACCCTTGAGACTGGATACCCAGAATAGATACAGGCTAATCCTTCCCTGGGCAGCTGCTCCCATCCTAGAGACACTGAGGCTCCCACTCCCTTAAGTACAACAAGGCAATAGCAGATGATCTTGTGTGTGCAGATATGTGTATGTATGTGAGCATGTGTTGGAGGGAAGACATGGGTCACACTTGTGAGTGAAAGGTGACAGTCTCCACTGTGATCAAGAGAAGGTGAATGGTAAGATGACTCTGAGACTGAATTTATTAAATTATGCAAAGTACTAAGCACAGCACCTGGGATCCAGTCAGTACTCAATAAACACTGCAACTGTTTTATGCTGGTTCCATCTACCTCTCCGATTGCTAAAACCGGCACACAAGACTATTTATAGATTAGGCTAAAGAACTTTCTTGAGGCATGGCAGGGGGTGACTCTTCAAGCAGAGGAATTGAGCTCATGATTCAGTAGGAAACCCTGAGACAGGACAAGGGGGTTTCAGGCACAGCCATTGGCTCACTAGTCAGAGTGGACTTCTGGTTTTTTTTTTTTTTGTATTACTCCAGGCTGTCTTCTGGGTGGAGGGCCAGTGCAAAGGGAAGATAGGGAGATCTGTAAAGCGAAAAGGTCCTGGGACCACTGGAGACAGAGGGGTTCCTCGGGTCTAATGCCAATATTGCTTTGCTGCAAGAAAGGGAAATGAGTACTTTTAATCTGTAAAGAGAACCCAGATACCTGGGTATCTTGTACAAAGTCTGCTGAGAGGCCAGTTAGGGCCAATTCATTCTGAGGGCTAACAACCAAAATGAACAAGCTGTCTCTTGCAAACCTTCTTCCTAAGAAGGCCTTACAAGCTGGCTGTAGGAGAAATGGGGTGAACCACAGAGTCTCTCAGGAGTTAATAACTGAAGAAGAGAAGTCTTTGTTTGTTTTTTTAGCTCATCAAAATACCTCGGTGGCATGTGCGACTACTTCAGATGCTATCATGTCTTCATGAAGTGTTACCCCATGGCTGCATTCTTCTGAACAGCCAAGATCACCAGCTTCCCCAGGGCACAACAGGGGTTTTTTGAGGAAGAACTAGATCCCTGTGAGCCCTGGACTAGCACAGCATGCCACAGGAAGCCTGGGATCTTATTGATTTCCTCAGCTCTTCATGTTGATCTGATTATGAAACCTACCTCTGAAACCTCCCGATGTAACTGACCCTCCCTATGAGAGTCGGAAGGGCCTTCCCCCAATTCCTTCTATAAACTCAGTTCACCCAAGTTTGAACAATTGCCCCTCAGACATCTGACATCTGAGTACAGCTAGAGGGGATAATATGTGGGTGCTAGTCAGCAAAACTGGCCAAAGACATTCTAAGAAGCAGTCCATACAACTAGATGGCACTGCTTTTGAAAACCTAGAGAAAATGCGCAATTTTCTAGCAACACACAAATTGCAGAAATTGATCCAAGAAAACTTAAAAATCCTGAATGGCTGGGGGGGGGGCGGCTAATAAACTGAAAATTTTTTGAAGGTCTTCCACTAAAATAAGATCAGGCGGTTTAACATAAGAACTCCAGTGAGTCTATCTAACCTTTGAAAATAGACACTTTTTGGTCTTAAAAATATTTCAAAACCCAGTCAAAGTGAGGAACATAGCAGATTAACTATAAAATCTACAAAATTATAATATTAAAAGTCATCGGAGACAGTGGGGGGATGGCTCAGTTGATAAGTCCTTGCTATATATGAGGACCTGAGTTCAGATCTCCAGCACCTATATTCATGGTGATGTATGCCTGTAAGCCCAGCACTAGAAGGAAGAGATGGTCAGACTCTTGGGGCTGATCCTTAGATAGTCTAGTGGAAAGAGGAAGCTCCAAGTTAAGTAAGAGAAGTGAGAGACCATCTCAAAAAATACGGTGGTGAGCCATTGAGTAACATGCTCAGTGTCAACCTCTGGCTTCCACAGACACCTGCACACACACACACACACACACACACACACACACACACACACATACACACACAAATACATGCACAAACACATACAAATGCACACACATGCACCCACACACAGAAACACATACACATACACACATGCATGCACACGTGCATGTGCATACACAAACACACACACACACACACACACACACACACACACACACACACACGGAGTGGGAGCCAGCTAGTAGATCAGTAATCCTAGACCCTACCACATAGAATTTAATATATGACGAGGATCTCCGTTCTTCTGCAATAGTAATACACAGTCTTACCTGCTAAGCCACTTCCCCAGCCGCACAAAACACATTTGTAAAGGGAACGCCAAGAAAGAAACACCAAAGAGGACAGGTACAAGGAGATGACAAGCAGAAGGCAGCTCCAAAGCCAGCACTCACATGGAAAGCTGCTACAACTCTGACATCGAAACAAGCAACGGCAGATCGTGTCATGCCCTCAGACAACTATCATTCTGCCTTTCTGTCGCAGTGACCTCAGAGAAGTTGGCCTTCGAGCTTTGCTGATCTCCTGCTTGCTGTGACACTTTAACGACATTCTGGGAGAGCAACCCAGGAGAAGCTGCTTTTCCATGGTCCTCAGAACTCATGGACTTCCTGTTCTCCAAACACAGAGAGTAGTGGCCACTTCTGTTCTCTACCACCAGTTTCCCCACTGCCTCCTCCCCTAACCTGCCACTCCAAAGCAGGCCACACATGGGCTTTCTGAACAGCCTTGTGGGAATCTCTTTATGGTTGATAGGCTTGTGTCCATTTACTGGGGTTCTGTCACTTATATCCTGTGCACTTGGCTGGGGGCAAGGAAAGTAGGAAAGCCACAGCCCCAAGACCTCTCATCCCCTTTAGCATAGTGGCCATTTGGGTGTCGTGTCCTGCAGAGTGAATCAAGTGTCCCACTTGGAAACCTGGAAATATAAAGCAACTCTTCATTTCCATTTTATGTTTGTACTTCCAAGAAAACAACTCCCACTCAATATCATGTAACCAAAAAGATGGTCCTTGACCCTATGACATTGAGTCATGGTTCTTTAGGGATCCAGTGCCTTGGTCTGATCCAGAAACTGGAGGGCAGGGGAAATGTGTGATCTTTGAAGCTATCCTGAACTATTCAGTGTCCCCGTGTCTCCCCTTGGGACCTCACAAACTCATCAAACTTCCTTGTTCCTCACAGAATACCAGGCAGTTGGCCTGAGCTTTGGGGACATCCCTTTGCTTTTGCTCAGTCATTTCATCTGTGGCTTGTAAAAACTTGGAAGTATCTGTCCTATGCAAAATGTGACCCTCAAGTTATAGACTTTGGATCTTCTCTGTCTATACCTCAAAGTGCATGGAGCTGCCAGAGGCACCCAGCTACTGCCACAGAAGCAGAAAACTATACACGAGATGACATCATCAGCTGTGTACATAAGATGACATCATCAGCTGTGTACATTAGATGACATCACCAGCTGTATACATAAGATGACATCACCAGCTGTGTCCTCAGTTCTGCTTGGAAGCTGTGCCTGACTGGGGACTCTTCCAGGACCACTGACGGTACTGATGTCATGTTTTCAAATCATATCTCTCACAAACTGAGATGCCCATTTAGCTGCAACACACAGACCCAAGTTGGAAACCCAAATGACACCACTCTCACTGTGATAGTTAGGAGTTCTGAGGCTTACATTAGCCACCATCTGCGGAGTGGGTGAAAGTGTCCACATAGGGAAGGAAGCATGTGTGAACACGGGATCTGTGGATAGTCAGTGGACTCTGCATGCGTTCTGTACCCCACTTCCAGAGCGATTTCTTTACTAACCAGATATATGAATGGACCATAGATTTTATTTAATAGCACCTCCCCTCCCCCCATTGGCAGCAGTTCCGAGCTGCTGAGTCATGGATTCTTCACCCAAAGGCTGGCTGTATCCCAGATCCTCAGCAACCCCTGCACCTCGACCAGCACCAAGGGATCCAAATGGAGTTTCCCCTGAGCTCCTCAGAACACAGTGTCCTTTACCATAGTTCTGTCTTAGAGCCCTGATTCTTGCTCCTTTCACCGAAAGCCAGACATTTTCATCAGAAGCCAGACATTTTCAGTCCCACTGTCTGAGCCTATCTTGTCTCTGATAGAAACTGATGACACCATAACTTGAAACACTGAGGCCTTGTTACCTCAATGAAGCTTGGTGCCCTGTAACCTGTGGTTCAGTGCTGTGAATCTCCACTCACACCCTGGCTTCGGTCCCTAGGAATCTTTGAGATTCCTTCTGGAGTCCATGTGTCCCTCACTTCCTGGAGAGGCACTCACATAATATTGGAAGAGTCACATACTGAGCTGTACTATAGAGCTGTACTATACAAGATTATGTAATTTGTGCCCCACAGCAGGACAGGCAGCCACCACGGCCTGTCACAATGGCCTGATTTTCCTTGCGCACAATAAAACTAGGATTTATCATATGATATCTGTAGCACTCTCTTTGTTCACAAATGCAAAGCATTTTGCTTTTGTCTCAGACAGCAATGGCCACTACCCTGTCTGCCTTGTTCCACTGTGGCTTCACCCACTCTTGACCACAGGAAGAAGTGAATGCTCCCAACTTGGTCTGGGTACAACACCTGGGCTCTCACTCAGGGCCCAGCTTGGGGACATATTCGCATGTATGCCAGGACCTAATAACTCTGCTCTGTGTTCCCCAGGTTCTGTGTATGGACACTTGCAGTTCTCAGCTCTTTCCCTCTCCCGTGGCTACCCCACAAGCTGGGCAGTCCTGACTGCAGATAGAAAAGAGAGCTGAGCATGGGGCCCACAGAAAAGGACTCCAAGGTCTTTCCCAGAAGCACATAGCTGGACCACAGAGCTTGCCTGGGAGTCCTAACCACTGAAGCTATAGTTTCAGGTACCTCAGAAAGCTGTAGCAGCCAGGGGAGATACTCATCGAAAGGGACAAAGCCACTTAGAACTAGAGTGGACATCAGGTGATTTACTAAGAAAAGAATTGTTTGGGCTCCTGGTTCTGGAGGCTGCCAAGTTGAGAGCCAGTGAGGACAAGTGGAAGCCAGCTAAAAAGACACAACAGCAAGCAACTTCCCATAGGACAAACCCCCTCTAACACAGTCCCCAAAAGAATCACTAACCCCTCCCGTGACTTAGTCACTTTTCCTCTCAAAGCCACATCACTGAGACCCCAAATGTCATCTACCGTTAGTTCTGGTGGAGCCAGACCTCCTCCAAATCCTAACAGCATGGACCAAGGCACTGAGGAGCCATGCAGGGGTTTAAAAAAGGCTGGGCTGGAGTTGGTGCTGATGGTGTGGTACTGTGAAGGTGTTGATCAACACAATGTCTAATGTCAAAAATAACAGCTAAATGGCAGATATCTGAGTGCTGGGAACTCAACCACCATCTTGCTTACACTGGCTCAATGAAGTCTCGATAACCCCTAAATCAATGCCAGTATTTTATGTCCACTTTGCTGATGAGAAAAAAAAAGAACCACAGACAAATGGAAAGAACCCCCTTCCTATCAGAACTGTTCTCATGATACAGAGAATCTGATCAGAGGCTGTAAGTCATTCTAAAGCCCCATCTTTACTCTCTGCTCAGGCAGTCGGCCACATTTCTGGCACCTGGGGTGTCTGCCCCTATCTCATTAGTACCCCCTTGCACACTTCCCTTTGTCTCTAGATGCCTGAGTTCAGACACCCCTTAAAACACCAACTCTAGCTGATTTCTGCTAATACCAATCTTGTACTTGTCGGGGGTTTGGGCTGGGAACAAGGGACTCTTTAACTCACAGCAAACCACTAACAGTGCATGCAAGTCGAGGCATCCGTAGCATGTGTGTGTAGCTTTATTTCCACAAGATGGCATACAGATGAGCCCTCATAGAAGAGGATAAAGCCACGCCCCTGTCCAACCCTCTTGTCCCCATCATTCTTGCTGTCTGTCTCTACATCCCAACCATCCAGTCAAGTACCAATCTCAGCCTTGATTACATGTATTTACAGCCACCTAGAGAGGTTTAAAACTGATACCCAGTCCCACAGAATCTCTGGACCTGGGCAGAGTCATCATTTAAACCCCGCTGAATTAAGGCAAAACTTGGTCCCACCAGTAGTTCCTGAAATTCCAACCAGCAAAATGAGAGGAGCCAATCACAAGAATCCCCTCCTTTGGGCCAGGGGTTCCCCAGAAGTGGAGAAACAGCCAAGGGGCAGAAGCAGCGTGTGGCTGTCAGCATGGTCAGGGGACACCTGACCCACATTTCCTCAAGCCTGGTGGGACTGCAGCATGGCTTTGCGAAGCTCAGAGGCATCATTTGCAGACGGAAACTGAAGGTATTTGATCCACAGAGAGGTGAAGCAATTTTGAAGACCACAGATGTTGCTGACAATGTAAACGCCTCCGTGCATGGAGCAGGAGCTCCGAGCGTAGTGCACAGCCACTGAACCAGAGTCAGCTCATTTGCGCTTGGTATTAGAAGGCGAATGAATGTTCTCCTCATAGATGCATCATCCTCTTTAACAATCCCATTTCCCCACACGCACACATATCCGACGTCTGATGTCAGAGCAGAAAACAAAAAATGCTTCAAAGCAGAAATCCCTGAGATCGAAATCCTCCTTGACTCTCCTGCCCCGCGGTCTAGCTGCCCCCTTTGAGACTTTCTTTTTCCATGATAAAGGATCGAGAGTTTGCTGAACAAATATCTGTAGAGCACCTGCAGTGTGCAGGGCAGTGCTGCAGTGTGCAGGGCAGTGCTGCAGTGTGCAGGGCACTGCTGCAGGGTACTGCTGCAGGGTGCGGGGCAGTGCTGCAGGGTGCAGGGCAATGCTGCAGGGTGCAGGGCAGTGCTGCAGTGTGCAGGGCACTGCTGCAGGGTGCAGGGCATTGATGCAGTGTACAGGGCAGTCCTGCAGTGTGCAGGGCATTGATGCAGTGTGCAGGGCTCTGCTGCAGTGTGCAGGGAACTGTTGCAGGGTGCAGGGCATTGATGTAGTGTACAGGGCAGTGCTGCAGTGTGCAGGGCACTGCTGCAGGATGCAGGGCACTGCTGCAGGGTGCAGTGTGCAGGGCAGTGCTGCAGTGTGCAGGGCAGTGCTGCAGGGTGCAGGGCATTGATGCAGTGTGCAGGGCAGTGCTGCAGGGTGCAGGGCATTGATGCAGTGTGCAGGGCAGTGCTACAGTGTGCAGGGCAGTGCTGCAGTGTGCAGGGCACTGCTGCAGGGTGTGGGGCATTGATGCAGTGTGCAGGGCAGTGCTTAAGATTCCAGGGATAGAGCAGGGAGCAATGCAGATGACAAGCCCTGTTTGTCTTGGAGTTTGCATGCTGCTCAGAAAAAAAATCACACACAGTAAATGAACAAGTAAGTAAAATATGGGGAAAGAGTGTGCGATGATAAAACAGGAAAGGCAATGAGGCGGTGTGTGTGTGTGTGTGTGTGTGTGTGTGTGTGTGTGTGTGTGTGCATGCGCACGCACTTTTATAGAGTCATCAAGAATACACACATCTCTGAGGGACTGGAAAGATGGCTCAGCGCTTATGAGTACTTGCTGCTCTTACAGAGAACCTGGGATGGATCATAAATGCCTGCGACTCCAGAGGATCTGATACCCTCATCTGGCCTCTGTGGTCATCTGCACTCACATGTGCATGTGTGGGTACACACACACACACACACACACACACGCATATGCATACATGACAGGCACACACAAATGAAAATAAAATAAATCTCTTTTTAAAGAGAGTATCTCCCTGAGGTGATGGTATTATATGAGCAGCAAGCTGAAAGAGAAAGGGAGGAAGACCCCAAAGTGAGGATGTGCTGAGGATGCTGGAGTTAGCAAGTAATTTACTTCCTATGGTTGATGCACACAAGAATATGTGCAGACCTAGAATGTATGTATACACACATATGTGCACATACATACATACATACATACATACATACATACATACATACATATGAGGAGGGCTGTCACCTCTTCTGGGTAGCACAAAGGAAGGCGAGTATAGTTCTATTGGAGGCTGAGACAAGAGCCAAATGCTCCATACTTTAACGACAGGTGTCATTGTTTGGTGGAGAATAAAGCCAATCTTCCTGCCAAGAAAAGCACCCTTTCTTAAATGTCTCTGTGATGTGCCTTGCCTCTCAGATGAACCTAATAGAAAATTGGCCACTTCGTGGAATTTGGCAATTTAGAAACATCCCACTTGGGGTTGGGGATTTAGCTCAGTGGTAGAGCACTTGCCTAGCAAGCGCAAGGCCCTGGGTTCAGTCCCCAGCTCCAAAAAAAAGAAAAGAAAAAAAAAAAAAGAAACATCCCACTCACAGGCACCCGACCCCTCCCTCTCAGGGACACCAGAGTCTTGAAACCGTTGTCAGCCTAAAGAAGCCTAAAGCACAAAGTAGAACAAAGAAAGGGGTCTGCAGCCAGCCTCTCCAGTGCTCTCCACCCGGTGTGGACTGGAGGCCGATCTGGAAATCACACAGATAGAAGCTCGAATCAAATCCTCCTCGGCTCCATCGGGATCCAGCCTGAGTCGGGCAGAGACAGGGGAACCCAAAGCTTTCCTGTGTCACTCATGGGTGGAAAGGGTCAGAAGGGAATTGTTCCCTTGATCTGTCACCATGCATAACTAAAGCTCCAGCACCAAAAATCCCGAGACCTCAGGGTTCCTCAAGTGCCTCTCTCAGGGCCGTAGCAACCACGATGGGAGGAGGGTGAAGAGGCCTTCACCACAAGCTGCACCAGCTGGAGCCCACAGCTTGCGGTTATGTGGTAGGGGAGAAGGAGAAAGAATGGGTCTGTGTGCACAGAGCTCTATAGCTGGGGCCAGAGTGACATTTCTCATTTGGGCTGGCCCTCAGCTAGAACCTAAGTTACAGCCACAAAACAAGCGCAAGGGAGCTCGTGAAATGTTAGTATGTTCTTACATCTCCTGTATTTACTTTTCTCAGGGCAGAATACCTGGCCAACAAACCTTATGGAAGGAAGGATTCCTTTGGTTCATGTTTCGACAGCTCTTGTGCTTTGTACTCTTCCGAATTCTTCCATTTTTCCATTCTTCCAGTGCCACTCACAGGGTGAGCCTTCCCTCCTTAACCAAACCTCTTTGGAAACACCCTCAGCTCACAGATACACCAAGATCTGTGTCTCCATGGTGATTCCAAATCCAGCTGACAATGAAGACGAACCATCACATTCCCATGCTAACACGACTCCATCCCATCCTCTTCGTGGCTGCTGGGTAGAATTATTGGCAGAAGAGGGACTCACACACTCTGCACAGGCAGAGAGAAGCCTGTGCAAGACCACTTCTTGTCTAGACTCCAGCTATTAGCATGCAAGGCCTTCCATATGTGAGTGGTGGTCTTCAGACCGAGGAAGGTCAGGGTAAGGAGGAGGAGTTTACTCACACCTGGGGCTCCATTCTGATTTTATTTCACATGGCATTTCAGAAGCTGTATGGGAGAGCTAATGTAAAACCATCTAAAAATATCATTCTTAGAATTGATATTCCATCAACTGTTGGTCCAGAAGTTTCTTGACTAACTGTACAGTTGAAGTCTAGGAGCAGAAAAGGGGGTACATTCCAGAGCAGCTCGTGTTCTATACATCATCGACTCTGCACTCGGCAGTCAGTGCTGCCATTTTGGAATGTAGAGGATATGGGTGAGAATCCGGTAGGATTGAAGCTCTCATCTCTCTGACTCCAGTTCATTTAGTTTGACTCTTCACTACTCAATCTTTTGCCATCAGCACTTTGTGTGGGGACTTTTGCCAAGAGAGACCCTGTCTGGGGACTAGCACTTGCATGTCATGAACTCTTCTAGCCTAGGCACAGTATATGCACAAAACTCTATAATTGATAGAAGTGTTTCATGACTCTTCATCGTGGGGACATTCCTAAGAGTCCTTGAACTACACAAGTGACTCAGGATGATCTATCAAGGGAAAGAAAGAAAAAAAAAGAACATAGCCAATGGCTTTATCTCCCACCAGTCAAGGTTGTATTTATGGTATGTTAACCCCCCAGCACTTCTATTTTCCCCATGTGGGACTCAGGGGCTGAGGGAGGTCTTCCAGAGGCATCCACAGAAAATCCCCATGGTGGATGTGGGCATCTGTGCACCTATGAAGCTGTATCTGTGAGAGATCCTCAGTCTTCAGCCTTCCATAAGGATATAAGGGCCAACAACGAGGGTGGGATTTGAACCCACACGTGCAGAGCACAATGGATTAGCAGTCCATCACCTTAACCGCTCAGCCACCTCATCCTCCTCAGTCTCATCTGTGGTGGTTTGAATGTGGCTCAAATGTTTGAACAGTGGTGTACTGATGGTGTCACTGTTTGCAAAGACTGCAAAAGACTCAGGATAAAGTGAGTCACTGGGGCCAGACCTTGAGGCATCAGAGCCCAGCCCCATTTCCTAATGTCTCTCTGCTTCCCATGTGCAGATGCTGTGTGACCAGCCTGTCTCCTGCTCCTGCCACCATATGTTCCCTGACATTCTATCCCCTATGATGGACTGCATCCCTCTGCAACTATGAGCCAAAGCAAAGCCTTTCTTCCTCAAGTTACTTTTGTCATGGTATTTTTACCACCACAACAAGACATTAAGACTATTGTTGTGGTTTGACGCTTTTCCACTCCAAAACTGATAAAATTGAGTTATCCGTGTGACGATACTAAGATTGTGAGATCTTTAAGTGGTAATCAGGCTGCATGGATAGTATCCTGTGTGAGGGACTGGTATTGTGGTAATTAAGCAAATTCAGCCCTTTTCTTCTGAAGCAGCAAGATCTTCTCCAGAGACCAGCAACTTGCTCTTGGACTTCTGTCCTCCAGAACTATGAGAGATATACTTTGTCCTTCATAAATCACCCAATCTCCAACATTCTGCTATAGAAGCACAAAACGGGCAAAGATAGCCACACAAAACCAGTCACTGTACTGGTAGCTGTTCCTGTTCTGTTCTGTTCTGGTTCTGTTCCATCAGAACTGGTACCTAAGACCCATCTAGTCCACATGAGCTGAATCAGTGATGCCTGCCATTGCCCCATGTCCCAGTCAGAGGTGGGGATAAACCTTTGATGGAAAGCAACTTGGAAAGGGAAGGGCTTGTTTTATTTTATGCTTCCAAAGGATGTTCAATCATGGAGGAAAGCCAAGGTAGGAACCTGGAGACAGGAACTGAAGCAGAGGCCCTGTAGAAACACTGCTTATGAGCTTGCTCCCTGTGCCTTCCTCACCCTGCTTTCTTAGACAACCCAGGACCACCTGCCCCGGGTTGGCACTGTCCACAGTGGGCTGAGCTTTCCCACATCAATGAACACTCAAATGAATGTCTCACGAACATACATACCCAGGCCCATCTGATGGAGGTAGTTCTTTGATTGAGGTTCCCTCTTTCCAGGTGACTCTGGCTTGTGTCTGACAAACACTAACAGGGCCACCACTGGTACTGTGGCTCAGAGAGGCTTCAGTTCACCACCAGTTCAAATCTGAAACTCTGAGCTTTGCCTTGGGACTAAAGGAAGGCCCTCTATGGGGCTTACATTTCTAACCCAGGCAGGACCTGGATGGAGCAAAGCCATCTTAATCACACTGATATGTCTTCCTCCAAGTTGCATCCTAATTGCAAACCCCCAGATGTGGAGGGACCAAGGCTTGTGACAACTGCCGTCTGAAGCCCTTCTGGACTAAGGATGGTTTCCAGTAAGCTGATCTGGGCCCTGCTGTTCTAAAAGAGCTGTGCCAGACTTCCAGGAAACACATTCCGTGCTTCTTGCTTCGGACAACTTAGTCAAGAAATGCAATTAGCAGCTAAAAGCACGGATGGTGAGTCAGGTTGTCTTATCCCTGGGAGGCCATCAGTCAAGATGCAGACGTGGGCATCCTTATACCAGGCTGCTGACGGCTTTGTTTCTTAATGGAGTTGGCTTACCGGTCCCCCATGGCGGGCACAGCACAGCATTTAGCTCTGAAGACACAGGTCAGAAATAGTAAAGGTGCAGCCAGCCCTCTCTCAGGGACCAGGTAGGGCATGGTGAGTTGTGAGATGGTGGAAGGCCATGCTGCACTGACAGTGGGAATAATTTTTGGTTTGTGTCTTGGTTTTCTCATCTAGAAAATGGGGGGAATGGTTATTAGTCCTTCTTGGGGTGGCTCTGGGGATGAAATGAGAAAGCATGGGTAGACTGTATGAGCAAGTATCCAGCATGCACAGAGCCCCCAAGGGTTTAGTAGTATGAGCTTTTACTCAGCTGGCTTATGGCTAGGACTATGTGTGACCCAGATACATGTCAGCTGTAAAGTGTTCCAGTCCTGACTTGGATCTCCCTAGGGTTAACATAGTCATTTTATAGTCCAAAGCAGGAGATGGAGAAAATGGATTTGCTTAAGGCGCCCGCTGCTTTAGCAAGCTTCTCAAGCAAGAAGGTATCATCGGCTCCCTTGCCACCAGCAGAGCCACACAGTGGCATCCAGAATAACAGGGCTTTGCATTATAAGACTCTGCCACTGCTTTGCATTAACCACTAGGCCAAGAACGAAGAGTCACAGCCTGTGTGTGTGCATGTGCGTGTGTGTATGTATGTGGTTGTATTCACTCATGCACAAGTACGTGGAGACCAAAGGTCAAAATGAGATGGTCTTCTCTATCATTCTCTACTTACCCACTGAGCCAGCTCTTCTGTCTTAAATTTGGCTTTAAATCTTTTTATTTATTTAATTTTACATGTGTTTTTGCCTTCACACATGTTTATGCACTGGTACCTGCTAAGCCTCTCATTGGAAACAATATAGCAGAGAAGTAGCTGCTATTTCTCAAGTACCTCCTCCAGATCAGGCACTGTACCCAGTGAGTGAAGTGCTTGTCAGGCGAGCAGGAGCACAGGAATTCAAATCCCTAGAAACAATGTGAAAAGCCAACACAGCAGCATGTGTCTACAGTACTACAGTGAAACAGACAGAATAAACCCCGGAAGTACACAAGTTGCCTAGCCAGGAATACAGTCAACCAACAATAAAAGACCCTGCCTCAGAGGTAGAAGGTAAAGATAACACTGAAAGTTGTACACAGAGAGGGGGGAGGGGACGGGGAAACTGAGGTTCATGGGGGCTGAGGCTTCTGTCCAAGGTAAGTAGCAGAGTGGAAACAGAGTCCACTGTTTCCTCTTTTCCCATACCCCTTATCTACTTCCCTAAGCGACCCAAAGGGGTGGATCTCAGTTAAGATGATTTTGAATCAAATGATTTTAGCTGCAGCCACCGGATCCAGCCGGGTCCGTGATAGATAAGACTTTACACAAATGCTTTTGCTGAGCATCTGCCTGCATCATGCTTTATGCATAGCCTTGAAACATAGACCGAGGCTGACTTGACCTCTCAAGGACTTCAAGTACAGAAATGTCCACAGAGCAGGTGAACCTGTGGGTGGCACAGGGGAGGAGAAGGAGGGACTTTTCATGGTTGTCGCTACAATGGGTGTGGCTCAGGTGGGTGGGGATGAGAAGGCTGGAGGCTCTGACTGAGCTGAGATCTGACCTTCCAGGTTGGATAGCAAAGAGTCCACCCACATACTAAGTTTCCATAGAACAGCCTCCTTTGAAGAGAGAAAGATTTCCTTTGTCAAGTTTGAAAACTTCTCTATTGTGGAATGAACAAAGCAAGAAGAACAAGGGCAGGCACCATCACTGTCTGACAAAACAGGCTTTCTCGTGAAAATTGTGTTCTCTCAGAAGTTCAGAGACCAGCTCCTAAACACATTTCTGATGTGCTTTTCATCTCCAAGAGGACAATTAACCTTTGCAATTAGCTTCATCAACAGGAACTTCATACCAAATATTTTGTTGCTTAGCAACAGGGAAGCAGCCCCCAGTGGGACTGCTCTGTGGGGCTCATGAGGGGGTGGGGCTGGGGAAATACTAAGCTGGACTCTCAGACCCTGCAAAGAGCTTTGCATAAACCACCTCCTCACCCAAAGCCCTGCTGTCAGTGACCCAAATCCATAGGGGTTCCAACCCCTTAAGGGATACTGAGGCAGGAGGGTCCTGGAACTTCCAATCGTCTTTGGAAAACTCCTCAGCTTTGTACAGGAGATGGGGCCTGCTGCATGCTTGTGCTAAGTCCCCTTCCTTCTTGCTGTGACCTGAGTTTGACTGTCTCCACAAGCCAATGTGTGGACACTTGGTCCCCTGGTGGTGGTTCATTTGAAAGGTTGTTTAGCCTTTGGGAGGTGAGGCCTGGCTGTGAAAGTAGGTCGTTGGAGTTGGGCCTTTGAAGGTTTGCTCATCTCTAATTTTAGCCTGTCTTCTCTGTTTCCTGTCCTTACCCTCTGAGTAAGCCAAGGCCAGCTCCTGCACCCATGGGTGGAGCCGACTCTGATGCCATCCCAGCTCTGCCAAACTGAAATCCTTGTGAATCTGTGTGCCAAAGGAAACCTGTTTCTGCTAGGTGTTTGCTCACAATGTTATAAATGTAACAGATCTACATGCCAGCTTTCTCCTTCCATATATTTTATTTTTAAATATAATATTTTCATTAATTCCTTGAGGATTTCATATGTGGGTGCAATGTGTTTTAATCATATTCATCCCTACTCTCCTGGGCACTCCCAGCTTATCTTACTTTTAAAAAATAAATAAATGGTCCAGTTTGTGCTCCCAGATACTCACAGGTATAGGACCATGCACTGGAACATGCTCTACTCTGTCAGGGGCCACACCCTCAAAGCAAGTTGACTTTCCCTCCCCCAGAAGCCATCAGCCAATAGCTCTCTGGTCTATCTTTTAAACAGGAAGTGTGAGGCTCCAATTAAATCCTTTGCTTGAGCTCGCCCCACTAATGAGTGGTTCGTGGAATCTATCTGTCTCACAATGTCATCATCACAGAGTGCCCAGCAGGTAACACTCCTTCTCTGGGTCTGAGCTGCCCTGTTATTCCAGGCGAATTCCTCCCCCATCAGACATCAAAGGTCACTAGCTCCTCAGCTAGGGGCAGGACTTCATGATGCCTCCTTATCCGTAACTTTGGCCAGCTTGTTCTTGTACAGGTCTTGTGACATGAGCTACAAAGTTCATTTGTGCAATTGTGGTATCATGCCCAGAAACAAGTGCCCTAAACCACCAAACAGTTTCTTTGGTTCAGTTGATTGTTTGTTTGTTTGTTTGTTGAGGCAGGAACTCATCAGATAGCTCTGGCTGAAATGGAACTTACTAGGTAGTCCAGCCTGGCCTCACATTCACAGAGATCTTTCTGCCTCTTTCCCCCAAGTGCTGAAACTGAGGTGTGTGCCACCATATCCAGTCTGTTGTTCTCTGTACCTACTTCTTACAAAAAGGCTTATTAACAGCATTCCAAACTGGACCAGTAGTACCCCATACTGTTTATGTTTCCTGAGTCTCTTGGTTGCATCTAGAGACCACTGAGCTCCACCATGCAGGTCTATGGAAGCACAAATCATATACGCATCCAGAGACTCTTCCTAGAACATGTCTGCATGAGTCACTTGAGCTGCATGTGACTCTACCTCCCTGAAAAAAAAGACACTGGAAAGACAGATTGGGGAAATTTGTCACATCTCAGATGCTTGATAAACAAAAATTGGACTTAGGACATAACTTAGTGCTTTCCTAGCATGCATGCAGGCCTAATAAAATCTTCACAGGAACCCTCCCATGTGACTTAAGACTTACATCAACATAAACATTCCAGTGGTCAGCTCCTGGCCCTCCTGAGTTACTCGAGCAAGCTGTGTTGTGCCTGGATTAATGCGTACTACTATGATATGCTTCTGTTGGGCTGTTCTTTGAAATATCTTTTTTAAAAAAAATCATGATTAGTCTGACTTGAGCTGCTTTAGTAACAGCTGTAGAAAGCAGCACGCACTACCATTTTGAACAAACACACAGAGTCAACTCCTTCTCCATGGCCTTTGACACTGAGCAAGTGCTACGTGTGTGCAAGGTGGCAGCCTCAGTATTGAAGATGATCTTTGGCATGTAAGGGCTGCCTACCACCACCACAGCTCCGACACTAAAGTCTTGTGATCTTGTTCAACCCTCAGCTGGCCATCCACACTGACATCTCTAATCTGCAAAAGTCTGTGATAAGAAACACACTTATAAGCTAGATAGTTACCTCATTGCCCAAAAGTTCTTCTTCCACATGTGCTCCAAGAAAATGGAAACACACATCCACAAAAGGCTCATAATTTGGATCATCAGGGTTTATAAGTGGGAGCCCAAATGGCCATCACTTATAAATAGATAAAAGAGCTTCCTGTCTATGGAAGCTCCATAGCATTGCTATAGTAAATTAGAAAAATTCCTAGAAACTAAGCATAAATGTATTCTCTTCTAGTTCTTAGAATGGGAAGCCCCTAGTTGATGTCACTGGCTAAAGTCAAGATGACATAAAAGCTATTATTTCTGGGGGCTCTCATGGAAGACTCTGTCTCCTTGGCCTTTGCAGCTCTGGTGGCTGCTTGTGCTCTGTGGCTTGTGGCCCCATCCTCCATCTTCAAAGCACTTCACTCCAGTCTCCAATCCTTTCGTCATGTCACCTTCTCTTCTGTAGTTAAACATCCCTCTACCTCCAGCAGAGGCATGTCTGTGATTGTATACAGGATTGTGATTGTCGGATAATCAGATAATCTCAAAATCCATTTAAATCATGTCTTTAGGATCTCACATGTAAAGTAATGCGCACAGAGTACAGGTAAAGGGGCATGGAGAGCCTTGGAAACCATTGTTCTGCCTAATCTGTAGTAGACCATTTAACCGTAGGTTATTTTCTGATGCAGGCTACATTTGGTGAACCCTGAAACATCTTCCAACAGAACACACCTAATGATCCCATCTAGATGAACTTCCCAGGGTGGGAAACCAGAGAGACAGGAAGTAGACTGATGAATGACAAGGAGTAGGAAGGAGGGATGGCCGATATTGACGGTTTTCCTTGGGTGGTGATCAAGCTGTTCTGGAACTGTATAGTGATCAGTGTGCTTAAAATCACAGCTTGAGGGGTGGCTCAGCAGTTAAGAGCAATTGCTGCTATTTGCAGAGGACCCAAGTTTAGTCTCCAGCACTCATATTACACAGCCCCATAATCACCCTGAACTGCAGCTCCAAGGGGTTCTTCTGGCTTCCATGAGCACCTGAGCTCACATGCATATACCTACACAGAGACAGACAGATAAGAATGTAAATAACAAAATAAAATCTTGACATATAGCCCAATGAATTGAATTACACGTTTAAAAGTGATGACTATGTGATACATGAATTATAACCTAATAAAGCAAATGATTTATTTTTAAAAAATGTATCAACCTCCAGTGCTTAGCCCACTCGTCGTTAGAGAAGTTTGCTCCAGCAGCTGATGGGAGCAGACGCAGAAACGCACAGTCAAACATTAGGTGGGGCTCAAGAACACGTGCAGAAAAGGGAGAGGAAGGACCGTAGCTGCCAGAGGGGCTGAGGCACCACAAGAACACAGCCCACAGGACTCACGGGGGCTCAGAGACTGAAACACCCATTATGGAGCCTGTATGGATCTGCAATAGGCCCCCTGCATACATGCTATGATTGCTTGTGGGACTCCTCCCAGTGGGGTGGAGGTGTCTCTGACTGCTGCCTGCTCTTGGGACCCTTTTCTCCTATTGTGTTGCTATGAGGGTCTGTGCCTAGTCCTACTGCATCTTGGGATGCCATGTTTGGTTGCTATCCCTGGGAGGCCTGCTCTTTTCTGAGGGGAACAGATGTGAAATGGCTATAAAGGACACAGAAGGTTGGGGGAACTGGGAAGAATGGAGGGAGGGCAAACTGTAGTCATGATGCACTGTGTGAAAGAAAAATAAATAAAAAGAAGAGGAAAAGTGTATCATTAACCTCATCTAAGACAGGAAAAATGGAAGTATTCCTTTTTAGTCAAATTACAATCTATTGCTTACCACTAAATTTTCCAACCAAATTGTAAGCTAGCAGCAGACAGGGTTTTACAGCTGAGGGTGGCCTTTGGCATCCAGCTACCTGAGTTCAAGCCCTTCTTGTTCCTCTTAGTAGCACTTTTTGGCCTCAAGTTTCTCACCTGCAATGTGGAGACAGTAACACTAGCTCATCTAAGTCATGAGAATTCAATGAAATTATCTGGTCTTATAAAGCCAATATTTAAAAAACATAGTTGGAAATTCTTAATAAATGTAAGCTTCTTATTCTTTTATCCTTACTTTAGGGGAGAGAAGCCACATGACACTGGGCAACCTAGAAAGGAACCCAGTCATCCTCTGAGTGTCAGACTGTCCATCCTCTGAGTGTCAGACTGTCCAGCTGACCACACGCCGTGCTGAAGCTGATGAGAGCAGGCGCATGGCTAGGGAGAGTGACTGAGAAAGGGCTGCGAGGAAGCTGGCATTCTTATGAGGTTCAGTGTGTGTGTGTGTGTGTGTGTGTAATCACTCATGAGTGTACACTGGTTGGACTGTAGGTGATGTTTAGGATGCACAGAATAAGAAGAGTGAGAAAAAATGACAGTCCAGGTTAGAGCAAAGACCCAGGAAGTGCTTGCTGCAAGCGGTTTCTGCAGGAGGAGACTCAGCTCAAATTAAGTTTGCTGAGACACAGGAGACGGAATGTGCTTATCACTCATCAGCTGGCTGAGGCTTCTGTCACAGTCCACACAAATAGACACTGTGAGGAGGTCAGAAGCTTTACAAATGCATACCTCCAGCAGCTTTCTTTCCCCTCAGTCTGTGACAAGCTGAGGCAGCAATGAGTGGAACCTATGAACATTGGTAGGCTTTGGGCATCAAGACATTGGCTCCTAGCAGTGGCCAGTGTTATATAGCTCATAGTCTCAAGTCTCAGCCATGAAGAGTTAATTGCTCTCAGAAATACTTCTAGTAGCCAGGGTCTGAAGGTTCTCTTCTCTGGCAATTTACAGCCTTTTATCAGCTCCATGCTCCCCTCTCTTTTTCTCTCTCCTCATCTCTCTACATCCACTTCCCTCTTTCTTGCTTTGTATAACTCTCAAATTGTTCAGCTGTTCCTTCAGTATCAGTGGCTGCTGCCAGGATCAGTCGGGGACCTACCTCTGCTGGGAACACATTCAAGAACCTGAGCCTGAGCAAGGACATCGCTGCTTCTTGGAAGTAATGGTATCAAGGGGCTGATCAGGAACTGGCACTGATCCAAGTGCTGCCGGCACCACTCAGGGTAGACAACCTCTCCCACAGGGATGCCAGCAGGCAAGTAGGGTTACGAAAGGGATCGGCAGGCAGTCTCCTGTAGCAGTCCTAGCCACACAGTATTGCTGGGGTGGATTTAGGCCTGCTCACCAGTAGGAAGGTCTAAGCTCTTCAAATTTGGCAGCTTCTTCAGTTGTTAAGAGGCTGTCCCAAGGCCTCCTCTGCATTATGTTAGCTGCTGGTGTTTTGCCCTGGGAGATGGGGCTCAAGAACCACTGAAACCATTCCCATTCCTTCAGTTATCAAGCAACGATTTCAGACACTTTGTGCTTGGAAGTACACAGGACTTGCCAGCAGTATCAGCTGCATATGGCACCATGACATGAATGGGCAGTCTGTTTTTAAAGCTCACAAAGAGAGGTCTAGACCAATCATAGCCATGTGTTTTAGCCATCAGAGCTATTGGATTTGACCAATCATGGCCACTTGTTTAGGCCAATTACAGCCTTGCCTCTTAGAACCAATTATATTCATTAAGGTTTGAATTTTGGACCAATCATTTGCCTGTCATGAGTCACCCTTCCACCAGCAGAAATAGATGGCCAAGTAGAAACAGTCCATCAAGACTTGTGATTGCAACACTCCAATATGAGTATCTCAGTCAGACTGGATAGGATCCAGAGCCATCAGCTCCAATCTGCAGTCTTCTGCATAGCGATCTCAGAGTGTCCAGAGTGTTCTATATGGGTGGTGTTGATGCAAGGTAATCTGACTGTTTGGTAGACCAGAAGTCCTTTTGCTCCTGGCAGCTCATGTGAGAAGAGAGAGGTCAATAGTTGCTAATTAGAGATCCACATTGCTTTATCCCCAGAGTCTGGGCCTAATTGCATAAAATGAACTTGAGAAAAGTGCTTACAATAAACTTATAGAATTTATCATTAGCAAGAGCAGTGAGTTTAACAGTGCTTTACACAGACAGCAGGGAGAGGTGGGGCCATGGTCTGTCCCTAGCTGAGTAGATTTGCCCTCAGGCAAATCCCAGTAGCTCCAGTATGGCTCAGAACATTAAAGTAACTGTAATGGAGAGAAAAAGAAAAGAAAGTTGTGGTAGGATCTGAGCCAGGGTTGGGTGATAAAGGGTCCATTTTGTCTTCATTGTCACCCCAAAAGCATCTGTTTGGGCAGATTTGCAGGCAAGGACCACCCCAGACTAGCTAACATTCTGCCCCTGTATCAAATACTCTATTAATCAGCTTATGGAGAGGAAAGGTTCAGTCACCTCATGGGTTTAGAAGTCCAGTCAGTGATTTCAAAGACCATTTGCTTTTAGGCATGTGGCGGGGAGCGGGAACTCTCAGCAAGTGTATGGGGCAGAGCAAAACCATGCCCTACTGGAAGGAAAGCAAAGGAACAGCCTGGGAGGGGCTATGACTCCTCTCTTGCCCTTAGGGGCCCAAATGCTTCCCACTGAAACATTTTAAAAATGGTTCATTTAAAAATTTTTAATTATACTTATTTTGTGTGTGTGACATTCACAAGGGCATTCATATATATGTATATATATATATACACATATGAATGTATATGTACATATACATACCCACACAGGCATATGACAACTTCCAGGAGACTGTTCTGTCCTTCTGCCATCTGGTTATAGGTATTGAACTCAGATTGTCAAGGTTAGCAGAAACCTCTTGTATCCACTAAGCCATCTTGCCTATCAAGCCCTACCTCTTGAAAGTTCCAGTACCTAAGTGCACCATGCTGAGGACCAAGCCTTATCACAGGGACTTTGGTACATACACACTACAACATGCTTTTTCCAGAACACTGATATCCTGTAACCATAGGTGTGGGCTCCTAGGGAGTGTGAGAGTTTGTCATGCATCTGCTTGGCAGGGCTCTGACACCCAGCCATTGACACAGCAAACACTAGGCTACCGTTGCTGTGAAGAAGGTTTGTGGATGAGGCTCGCGTCTACCATCAGGTGACTTCTGATCACAAAAGTCATCCTAGGCTGCAAGGGTGGGCTTCATCTCCTCAGGTGAACAGCTTAAATGTGAAAACTAAATTTGTTGGTGAGGAAATCTGGTTGTGTTGCTTTGCAGACATATTCTTGATATAGAAGTCATGTGATTTGGTCCTGCTTGGCAGGGCCTTCCCTGAGCTCTGGAGGCTGTCAGGAATCTTGCCTGCTTTCAGGGACATTGTCACAACAGTGAGAAAGTCCCTCCAACTGTTAGCAGCTTTTCTCATGTTCTCTCCCTTCACCGCATTCTCATAGCTTGACTTGGGACTGTTAATAAGTACCCTTAATTAGTGCTCACTAAGTGACAAATACTTCATAAATACCGTTCAGCTTCATCCACCCATAACCACAAGAAAGTAAGTTTTATTAGCCCCATTTTGCAAGTGCAGAAAACAAGGTTCAGAAATAAGAACCCAAAGTCACACAGCCCTTCTCTGGCAGAACTGTGATGGGAGCCTTCGGTGTCATATGACAAAATGTGACTATGCCCTGCTTCATAAATAAAAACTAGGATGGAATATCAAAAGCCTGGCTCAGAAACTCCAACGGTATCAGAAGAATAAAAGGGAAGAAAGTAAACACATTGTCATTTCTGGAGAACAACCAGAATGCAAGGATTTACATAAGCAAGAGAGCACCAGGGATGCGTGCCTGATACATCAGTGTGACCATGCTTCCCCCTGCCTGGAGCCTAACTATATTTTTATCAAGATGCTTTACATTTTATTTAGGTCTTTAAAATGCTAAACTGACTTGAAGTCCCCAAATGTGCCCCCCCAAACTCCAGGCAGTATTTTTATAGGAAGTGAAAGCCTCCACAAAATAAATCCCATGGGCCTGAATTAGTGGTTTCCACTATAAGGAGTAAAAATCCACCTCTCTCCCAGGAATGCAGCACCAATAAAATTCAAACTAGATTCACGATGAGGAGGTCTGATTCGTGAGAGAATTCATAAGAGGAAGTCAAAGCATGGATTGAAAGTGCATCCTGATACCTGAATAGTTAATGGCCATGCTTCATTCTGTTCTAGACCTGTTAGGCTCCTGGGTGACTCCAGCTCTGGGCAGTCTAATGGTCCTGTCAGTAGCTGTGGTATGAGGTCAGCTGGGGGTGAAAGTAAGAGTCCTTGGCTGGTAAGCAATTCACTAATCTGTGTGGAGCTACAGTTTAGTCAGGACTTTCTCTTCTCAAAGTCTACAGAGTAACAAGGTTGCATATCTGTGGTACCTTGTTTTGCTGCCCATAAATGGCTTTCAAATACTTCAGAAGAAGGTTATAGAACTGATCTAGGTGCCCAACCAAGAGGAATAGAGAAAGAAAGCTGGATATACATATATGGATTTTTTTCTGCAATAAGGAAAAATCAAATCACTGGTTTGTGCAGGGAAATGGGTGTAACCAGAAATGATCAAATTGAACCAGCCTCAAAAGGACAGGTACCATATATTTCTCTTACATGTATTTCCTGGATTTTATATAGATCCATAAAATCACATGTGTATAAAAGACATGAAATAGAAGCAAAACCGTTTGAAGAGACAAAGGGGACTAATGGAGTGAGAGAGAGCAGGCAGCGGGTATATAGGAAGGTATACAATTAATGTACAATATCTACTTATATGAAGATGTCCTAATGAAATATGGTGCCACACATAATATAATCAATTATAATAAAAAACATTTCAGCAGAGAACCCCATCCTAAGGGAAGTTGCCCTGGTTGAGAATCTACCACTGAGCAGCCGCCGGCCAATATGAGAGCGTAGAAGCCCACAGGGGAAGAGACAGACAGTGTGAGCCCTTCTGCTACTTACATGTTGCTCAACAGCCGAGACCTACAAATTAGCATACAGCATGTTGAAAACCAGACTGACTGAGAGAACATTGCCCCTGAGGACCAGCATGGCAGATAGCAGAAATGAGATTTCAATCTATTCGGGTTACTGTGAAAAATGTCATAAGCTAAAGAGCTCACTAAAATTCATCTCCTTGTTCTTGGGGAAGTCTGATACTGATGCCCCAGGCAGATGCAGAACCTGGTGAGGGTCCAATTGCTGCTTCAGAGACATCAACTTTCTGTTCCCTCAAATGGTAGAAAGAAAAGGAAGCTTGGTGGAGACCCATTCTTGAAGGTTCTACCACCATGGCCATCCTCAAGGTTAGGATGTCAGCATGAACACGCAGACCCTGAAATGAAAGATGCTCAGGAGATGTGGGCTGACTGAAGATACATCACAGATGGTGTGTATGTTTATCTGGGTCCTCTGTTCATCATTAAGAAGGATTCACAGAAACCTATTTGCCCAAGGTGGGGATCCAGGTATGACCACTGGCTTAGGTGTCTGTTCCCGACGTATATTATTGACATGTTTGGATGGGTCATGTCTACATTAATGACTCTTTTATGCCCTCTGTGGTTGGACAGAGCCAGGACCTCACCAAGCACATGGGGCGTATGTGGGAGACTGTGGCTGCCATTTTGTCAGCATGTATGATTGAGGTAGAGCTGAGATATGATTAACTGCAAGCTGTCATGAGGCCGGTGGGGGTAGGGGGGAGGAACCTCAGACTTCTCTGCCTTGCTCTAGGCATCCTTGCTGGTCATCTGATTCATCATTCAGGCATCTAATTTCTTTTTATCTCCCCCTACTCCAGTCTGACCTCAGCCACAGAAAGGATTTCAGAACAGTTCCCAGTGAGAACTAATCTGACGAGGACTGATTATATTCTTAGTGGAGAAGCAATTTATTGCCAGCCAAATTGTCAGTGCCAAATGAATAAAGTTGATGTTAATTCTATTCTCTCGGGGTTCCAAACAACTTCCTGGAACCACTCCTGAGATTTAATGGACATTTAAGACAAGTCTAAGCATGGGTCGGGACCACAGGGAAGGTAACACAGTGTCTCAGACACACTGGCTTATCAGTATATGCTAGTTTCTCCCCAGGCATCCCATCCCTGGAGACCTGGGTATGTCAGAGGTACTAAGATAGCCCAGCCCCAAATAATATAGTTCAGTCCCCTTCTCATACAGAACTGGTCATACAAAAGAGCTGGAAGAATAACTCTAATTCAAGCCAACAAACACTATTCAGTGCCTTGTAAAGGCAAGCCCTGCCTCTTCCTGGAACGAGCTGGCTCACAGCGTGGTGAGATTGGGGTCAAAAGCATTTGGCACACTGAGGCAGTTCTGCTTTTGAACGTGGAAACTTAGGGAGCAGGGAACAAAACCCAGCAAGGACTCTGCAGCATCTCACGGCTCTGAGTGCTAATAGATCATTAGCAGCTCTGCTGCTGGACTCCAGAGCCACGTATAGACATCCCAGAAGGTTCCACAGAAGGCCTTCATGGAGATAGGAATTTGGACTTCATGCAGACTGAATAGGTACTCAGAGGGCCCAGATGCAGTTCTCTAAAATCTTCTGTCCTACCTACCTCATTTCTTCTCTCTCCAGCTTTAGTGGCTCTTCTAGGACCCCAGAGTCTCTGGCACGCTGTCTGGTTCTCAGAAAAGCCAATGTCTTAGCTCCTTCCTCTTACCTAAGGGTAAAATAAATGACTACATTGCACCTGCTTTGCATTGTTGCAAAGCCCAACAGACCATGAGCTTGTTTCTCTCATGCCTTCCATTGTTTTCTACTGTCGTATATGGGTTAAAAAAAATGAATCAAGAAGCCAAACGATGTGCCCAGGTCATCCTTCTGGAGCAGGACAGAACCCACTCCAGACTCACTCTAGTGTCCTAGTCCCAGTTTCATTGTTCTCCAACCTCAAGCCTAGCAACTATCTATCTGTCTGTCTGTCTGTCTGTCTGTCTGTCTGTCTGTCTATCTATCTATCTATCTATCTATCTATCATCTATCTCTTTCTCTCTGTGTGTGTCTATCTCTGTCTCTGTCTATGTCTCTGTCTCTCTGTGTCTGTGCCTCTGTGTGAGTGTCCCTGTATCTGCCTCCCCTCCTCCCACCACTTCCCCATTGGTTTCCTCACCCGTAATAGTGTCTGGTATACAGTAAATGCATCTTACATATTAGATGGCATCAGCATGAACCCTGATCCAGGATCTCAAGAAGTTCCCCCCCGTTTGGACACTCAGTATCTCTGGGTGCCCTCAGAGAAGCTGTGTTGTATCTCTGTCCCAAACAGCAAGGCTGTCTCAACAGTTAGAGCTCTGACTGAGTGTGTGTGTCTTCCCCATCCCATCCTTGACCTTCCTCTACTTTCCTTTTCATCTTCAGGCTGCTCCCCTGGGAGCCTACACCCCACATCCACACCATAGGTGATGAGCTATATCTTGCACTGCAAAAGCTGTTCTTTACAATATTCATTTTGATAGTGTTTAGCCATTGAGGACAAAAAGAATGACTTGTCTAAAAGCCCAGTTTGGGGTTTCAGAGTGCTCTCTAGTGAGAAGCAGCTTTGGATCTGCCTCCCAGCCACAGCAGGGGGATTATCAGCAAAGAACCACACTGCATACTTAATTGCAAAACCATCCCCCAGGCCGAGGGCTGGCTTGAGCTGAGTGGTGATTTGGGCTCTAGTGTGACCACTGCTTTCAAGCTACTGCTGAAGACTTTTGGGGCACAATAAAGAGGATCGCTGGTGCAGTACTGTTCTCAACAGCAGAGTTCTCCTATAAATGATCCCTAGCTTTGTCGCTTTGGACAGGATCCTGTTTTTATTTCTGTTGCTGTGACAAAACACCCTGGCCAAAACCAACTCAGGGGAGGAAAGGTTTTATTTGGATTATAATTCTAAGTTTCAGCCTATCGCTGGAGGTGGTGGGGGAGTAAAGGTAGGAACTCAAGCAGTTAGTCCGAGATGAATGTACCCATGGCCCCAACCTGCTGCTACTGCTTTCTTCACTCTCCTGCACCCCAGAGCCCAGCCCATAAAATGGTGCTGCCCATATTCAAAGTAGATCTTCCCACCTCAAGTCAAGATCAAGGTAATCCCCATAGACATGTCCACAGGCCAACTTGTTCTAGGCTCTCTCCCAGTTGAGAATACCAGCTCAGACAATTCTAAGTTGACACTCAAAGCTAATGAGCACAGAGACACCTAAGAATTTACTTAGGCACCTTAAGGCAGACACACAAGAAGGGGTGCTTCCTGCTGACCCACAGTTAGCCAGATCACTGACTCTATCCAGGGGAACATGGCCTTTGCCTACTGGGGAAGTGGCATTGGGTTTACCAAAGTCAAGGCCATCTATGGCTTGGAGTGTGTTGAGGTGAAAAGAGCAAAGAGGAGCTCTGTCATCCCTCGGACCAGGTGCATAGTGGGGATCAAGAAGAATTTAAGAGATAGATGTCCCTACAAATGATAATCCGCTCGTTTCTGAATTGTGGAAATAGCATTGGGGAATTTAGGCAGGGTTGCAAGTGAGGTGTGACCAGCAGAAACCTAAATCATTTGAGTGCCCTCCTCTCCAGCTGTGGGAAACTTTATCTCCAGCCCTTCAAGTAGAGATAGTCAAAGCTTAAATGGCTCAGCAGCCCCTGCTGATGTGTATCAGGGAACTGAAGCTTGCCAGAGTCCCAGTGGAACACCCAAGTTAAGGAATGAAGGAGGATATCTTTCAAGGGCAGGTGTCCTGGGAGCGTTCGAGAGCATCCTAAATACAATGGGAAATGAAGTGGATCATGCAGCTAGTGCTTACTCGATGCTGTCAAAGCACTGAATCTAAAAGAAAACAGCTAAAGTCCCCTCAAAACCAAACCTTCCTATACCTGGAGGCTAGAAGCTCCAGGGGGAAAGGGCAGTTGTAATATGGGGTTCCCCAACCTCAGCCAGGTTTTTAGACATGCTAGCAATCTCCTTTCCATGTTCCTTGCGTCTGGTTCTCATCCATACAAACATCATTTTGAGAAATGCCTGCGGGAAATGCCTTCAAAACCGCTGGTCAGTGTCCTTCTCATTACTCCCAATGGCTCCCCATTGACTTCAAGACAGATTAAAAAATTTCTCTACAAAGATCACAAGGCCAGGCTTCCAGCCCCCATCACAAGCCCCTAGCCAGCACTTTCTGCAGAATGAAAATTGCTGGCTGGGGAGATAGCTCACAGTTGGAAAAATGGCTGTAGCACAATCATGAGAACATGAGTTTGGCTTCTCAGCACCCATGTGAGAAGCTGATCATAGATACGTGTGCCCATGAGTCAGTGCTGGGAACAGAAATGGGTGAATCTTTGCTCACTGACCAGCAGGTATAGATGAAATGGTGAGCTCCAGATTCAGTGGGAGACCCTGTATCGAAAGAAGAGGAGAAGGAGGAAGAAGAGGAAGACGAATGAAAGAAGGAAAAAAGAAAGAGAATGGAAGAAAGAGGAGGAGAGAAGAAAGGAAGGGAAATGAAAAAAGGAAAGAGAAGAGAAAAGACAAAATGAAATGAAGAGCAATTAAGAAAGATAATCTGATGTCAAACTCTGGCTAGATACATAGATGCACACATTCACATAAATTTACACACTAAAAAAAAGCAAACAAACAAATAAATATGGGCTGGAGAGAAATTGCTCAGTGGTTAAGGGCACCGTCTGCTCTTCCAGAGGTTCTGAGTTCAAATCCCAGCAACCACATGGTGGCTCACTACCATCTGTAATGAGATCTGATGCCCTCTTCTGGTGAGTCTGAAGATAGCTACAGTGTATTTATAACAAACAAACAGTAAGTGCCATTGAAAACTGGTTTGGCTCTCTCCAATATGCCATTTAAACATTCCAGCAAACTCCCTGACCCTTGACCAAGGAGGGAAAAGTCCTTTCTTTTAGCCATCCCCAGGCAACTTCCTGATACCTCTGCCCTTTGGTTCTGCAGCTTCCTCACAAGTAGATCTCTTGTCACTCCCAGACTAGAGGGAACGATCTTCTCTGCTATGGAGTAGAGGCTGCTCCTATCAAGGTGCAGTCAGTGCTGGAATATACAAGATGGATGGTAAATAACGTTCTGACAAAGGGTGCATTTGTTAGCGGACTCCAGACCAGTCCAGTTTGAACTTTAATTCAAAATTAAAGTGTTCTGTGTCTTCCAGTTCTGCCCACTGGACCACGTGACAGGGCGCAGAGACAACTACAGGCTAATGAAAATGGAGTATGGGGTTCCCTAGAAGAAGAGCCAGCCTTAGAGGACACTTCTCACCATAGCCTAAGCAAGGCTTCCTTGTCCTGTCGAGTCTTGCAGGTTCCCCCCAAATAAGTCAAAGGTTAAGAGAAAGAAGTCTGTCTGGAAGGAAGACACCAGAACTGTGGAGCTGGGAGGTAAACAGACAAGGTCCTTATTCTTTGCAGAGCGTGGAGCATTGTCCTAGGCATGGAATAAGACGATCTCCTTCCCACGGAGAATAAAAAGCCCATGATGGTGACACAGACTTCCTGTTTTCTTTGTCCTTTGGGATCTGTCTGCTCACCCCATACCCTGCCCACTGGATGTGCCTATGGCTGTACAGGTGATTCTCAGCCCTCAAGCCATGTCTTTCATCTCTACTTTGAGGTTTCAAGCAGCCATCTGATGCAGCAAAGGCAATGCCCAAGTGGGGTGGCAGAGAGTGAGTATGTACCCAGACACCTGCTTTCTAGTGACAGTTCCAAGAAAATGGCCATATCATTTCTAGAGGCTTTCCGAGCACCAACTGCCATAGTTCACAACGATAACTCAGTCATTGATATTCACCTTATTGATTTTTCTCCTTAAATATCAACTGATAGCAAATGAGGGAAATATGTGGGAAACTTTTAATATGCCATATTATAGAAAGGATCTGCACATATGTGGTATTAATAGCTTAGCATGAGTGCATTCTTAATCACTTGTTAGTTCTGAGTTAACCTTCAGCCCAGAAATAGCCCAGCTTAAGAAACTGTTCTAGTTTCACTTCTCTTGCTGTGATGAAATGAAAAGCAACTAGGGAAGAAAGGAGTTTATTCCTGCCTACTATTCCAGACAATAGTCTATCATTATAGAAAAATCAAAGCAAGAACTTTAAATAACTAGTCACATTCACAGTCAAGAGCAGAGAGAAATAAATGTATACATCCCTCTTCCTTCCCACTTGCTCAATTCAATTTCTCCATACCTATCCAGTTCAGAATCCCCTGCCTAGGGAATGGTGCCACCCACAGTGGGCTGAGTCTTCCCACAGTAACTAACTCATTAATACAATCTCCCACAGACATACCTACAGTTTAGTCAGTATAGACAATACTTCTTTGAGACTCTTACCAAGCAATTCTAGGGTATGTCAAGTTGATACCAGCCCAGGAATACTGAGTTGACAGGAGCAGATAGCTAACTAGAATTAGAGTTCAAAGAAGTATCTGAGCTCAGGCATCCAGAGCATGGGGGGGGGGGGTTGGGGAGGATGTAAAAATTGATAACTACAGAAGCATAAACATCACAAGTCTCAGAAATGTGGCTGGCCATCTAACCAGAGGGGCAAGACTGAAATCCAGAACGACCTCTCCAAACTATACCTTTTCCTCACCTATAAGCTTGCTGGCTGGAAAGAAAAGGAAAGTCAGTTTTTTAAGGGTATTAACGACTTCCTTCTTACATCAATGACTCCCTGAATAAAGCACAGCTTACCTATTCAGGTCCCATCACTGATGTTTGTGATGATCAATAACATAAGTGCCAGCATCCTGGTTACACAACTCTCCCCACTTCTGCCTTCCATTTTCACTTCCCAAATAAGCAAATATTGTCTTCTGAGAATGTCCTTGTGTATACATGTGCATGTGTGTTGACTCTTACAATCTTTTCTTCTTTGAAGCCTCCTGTAGGACTATGACGCTCTATGAACAAGGAATGTATCAAGGCCCAGGCCAGCTCTGTGCCTCGGTTTCCCCATCTTTAAAATTTGAAAAGTATCCAAACCCATTTCATATAATTGTGCCTAAGGTTAGATTGAGAAATAGATGTGACAGTCCCTGTGTACTTGCATTTTGGCCGGTCCTCAACTCTATCCTATGATCATGACCCTTGCCTGTTCTGGTTAGCCAGAACCTGTGTGTCCATAATAGGCATTCTAACCATTGATTTTGATTCAAACTACTATTCTATGCATCTTGTAACCCCTGCTTGCCAATAGCTCACCAATTCCTGCGAATAACAGAATTATGATCCACAGCTCTACAGAGAGCCCTGGGTGAGCAACACCTTGTTTCTTCAACTCTGCCTTAACTGGACTGTGCCAAGGAAGAATGTATCTAAGGAGAGACACCCAACTCAGCCTCCAGGCAGACTGATTCCACTGCAAACTTGTAAACAGAGAACACACTGTACAAACATGCCACAAGGCTGGCTTACCGGCCAGATAGTAAGCCTAGGATTTCACTGAGCTTCAGTAAGCTGAAGTGAAAGTAAAGGACTACACAGTCTCCTCCTTCCATCCACAGTAGGGTCCTGAGCAGAAGTCAGTGAATGAATCAGAGGACTGCACAAGTGGGTGCTCTCTCACTAGGGGAGAAGAGCTGAGGCGCTGGGCTCAGAGCTAAATGATAAATCTTAGAAGACTGGGGAAAACAACCTGGGAACAGACCAACAGCCCCTTGAGGTGGACACAGCAGAGATACTCAAAAGCAGCTGAATGCTCACAATGGGATAAGAAGATGAACCAAATCCTTGATCTATTTGCATATTCATTATCAACTTTAAATGGTTTAAGCGAAGCTTACCCGTCACAGAAACCTGTGGTGACTGTCTGCAAATGATAAGATTCCTGAGTTCTGAGCTTTGCTGTGGAGGTAAGGCTAGTGGGAATCTTCCCTAAAGATATTCAACATGAAAAAGAGACTCTACCTTAGGCTAGATGCCCTTCACCCTGCACTAGCAGCTCAGCTCTGTATCCGAACTGCATAAAACGCCCTTTCTGTCAAATCACCCCAACCACAGCCAGGAGGCTAGCACAAAGGGCCCAAATTAAGCTAATCACCAAAGGATACAAGACTGGGGCCGGTATTAAATGCCTGTCATGAGGTCAAGGGCAAACTGACTCAGCTGTGGTTTGATACACGTAAGAGAGGAAGGTGTAAGAGATGGCACTGTGTCCAAGAGAAGAAAACAGGAAGAGGAAGATTAACATCAACACTTCTTGTCTGTAGTCCTTTGGTTACAAATTCTGGAAAGTTCTGTGGGTTTTATATTACAGAGTGAGTATTTGATACACAATCTCAGCTGGACAACAAAGCATTTCCTCTTTCCTGCCACCTCCTCAGATTTTTCTGCCCTCTGCTGAATCACTCAGACCAGTACCCTGCCCCCATCCTTCTCACCTAGACAACAGAAGAAGCAAAGCTCTTCCTACTCATGATCAGCTATGTTGCCACATTGTAGGAATGCCACCTTGTCTCTATAGTAACAAGGACCTTTACACTGAACGGAGGGTGGAAAGAGGAGAAAAGAAGTAAGAAAACCCTGTGTTCCTACTCATACCTCAGGGGCTTGCACACAAATGCTCACATCCATCTTCAAGTAAAGTATCATCACCACAGTCTACAGTTTGAGAAACTGAGGTCCAGAAGTGTGTAGCGAACTAGGTACACAAGGTGAGAGTGATTATGTTGGAGCTCAGAGCCAAGATTTGTCTCATGCTGAGATGCACTGCTTTTCTCTGGAATCATGTCTGAGCAGACTCTAACAATCTGCTGTTCTGTGTATGATGGGGTGTGATGAACTCTGAATAATTTAGGTATTCCTGGTGAATAGAAGACCCTGACTCATAAGAGAGAAAGCCAAGTGAAGGAGCTCAGACATAAGAGATGCTTAGAGCTAAAGTAGTTACCCAGGCTCTCAGACTGAAGCAGGGAGGCAGTAGGCAGCCCAGAACCCTAAGGGCAAGGCCCAGATCTAGGCAGGCTGTGGCAGGACACCAGTCTAAACCATGCCACGTTGGTCCAGGATAAGGTCTGTGCTTGGTAGAAGAATGGCACTTTCCCAACACTCAGAACCTAGAGCAAGAATGTTATTGTAAGTGTAAGTTGAAGATTTGCTATAATTTGAATATTTTTCCTCTTCAAAATTCATGTTGAAGATCAATCCCTGATGTGACAGTCTTAAGAGGTGTAGCCTGAAGCAGAAAATGATGGTTCTGTTTTAGAAAGAGCATGGTGGAAGCTGTTATCTTAGGGAAGAGACAGGAAGTAGAGAAAGCATCCACATGTGGTGTGGGGCTTCCCAGTATGCTGGACTCCCTAGCCTTCAAGACTGTACGATATATGTATAAACAGGATTTTATGTATCTCAGGCAGGCTCCCAATTCACTATGTAGCCAAGAATGACCTTGAATGCCTGACTATCTTGTCTCTATCCCCAGAGTGCTGGACTCAAAGGCATGTACCACCATGTTCTGTTTATGCAGTGCTGGGGATTGCACTCAAGACTTTGTGCATGCTAGGCAAGTGCTATCAATTGAGCTATATCTCCGTCCCTAAGAAACAAATTTCTAATGCTTATTAATGGCATAAGTCTTTGGTGTTTTGTTGACGGTGCTCTATAAGACAGATCTCAAGATGAGAACACCCTATATTACTGGTTGGACCCACAGTCTGATAATTAGTATTGTGGGGGAAAAAAGGAAATGGCAGGGAGGCTCTTTGTGGAGGAGAGGTTCATGTGATGGCAGATATCTAAGTAATAGGCCCACTAGCCACAGAGTATCAAGGATCACCAAAGAAAGTCATCATCTTAGAGTCCTCTTTCTCCAAGTTTCAGAAGGAACCAGTTTTACCAAATCTTTGATTTCAATTTCAAGCCTTCATGAGAATCCTCCATTATTTTAACACATACACACACACACACACACACACACACACACACACACACACACACACATACACACACACCCCAAGTTTTTGGCAATTTGTTAAAACAGCCCCAGAAAAATGAACACAAACTCTATTCCTGCTTAGCCTAGGAAAAACTCTGGCAATCCTGTGCTTTGGGTCTGTCTGTTTTCCAGATGTTGTATACTGACTACAGAAGCTAAGGGACCTCCCCATCCACTGGGGGCATTTGTCCTACAAGTTCCAGTTAGAACAGTTTTAGCATCTTAACCAAGGAGAACGAAGGCTGGACACACAGGAATAGTCCCAAAGTTACCTGGGATGTCTGTGATTTGGTATATGGTATGTGGGGGAAGTTCCCTAGATTCTGTCTCCAAGAATCAGTTACACATTTGAGGGCTGGGGAGATAACTAAGACAGCAAAGTACTGGCTGTACAGCCTAAGTACCTGAGTTTGAACCCCCAGCATCCATGTAAAAGTTAGACATGGTGGCTTATACTTGTAATCCCATCACTAGAACAGCAGAGACAGGAGGACCCATGTAGCTCATTGGCCAGCTAATCTGAATAAACTAGTGAACCCCAGGGAGACGTACACACACACACACACACACACACACACACACACACACACACACACGAGGTAAAGGGTAAAGGAGCTAGAGAGGTGGCTCAATGGTTAAGAGCACTAGATGTTCTTGAGGAGGACCAGGGTTCAGGTCCCATACAGCGGCTCACAAACATCTACAAGTCTAGTTTCAGGAGATCCAATACCCTCTTCTGGCCTCCATGGGTACCAGGCACATATGTGGTGATAGACATACATGCAACCAAACCACATACGCAATAAAATAAATCTTTTAAAATAAAATATTTTTATATTTAAAAATAAGACTGAGGAAGACACATGATCTCAGGCTCTGACCTCCACATGCATGTGCATACACATGTACCTACACACACATGAGTGCCTACCTCTAGACACACACAAACACACACACACACACACACACAGTGAGTTATATAAAGGCCAGACAGTCATTATCTTAGTTTCTGGGATGGATTAAGCTTTGCTGACAGAGAATTAAGGGTCTCCCTTTATCTTCTTACTCTACAGTATCCCAGGTAGGCACTCTATTGGCTCTTGAGGGGCAATGTCAGTAACTCTTCCTGGTAGCACCTTGGAGTCTCAAGAGCAGTGAGCATGGTGCCTGTCAGTTCCAGAGAAAGCTGAGGTCAGGTGGGTGCTGAGTCCCAAACCTCAAAATGTAGAATTGCAATTCAGATGCAAAGCCTAGAATTCAGAATAAGGTAAGACTGGGGTTAGATACAGCAGGGCAAAGCTCGAGCTCCTGCATCCCCTGTGCTTGCCCTAATGCTGATACCCTGGGGTTGTGGTTCCCCCTTTGTGGGAGGAGAGGAGGCTCCAGGCATGTGACTAAAGGTGAAAGGCAGTCGATTTTAAGTCCCAGAATCTCTATCTACCTACCAGAGAGCCCTATACTCAGCTAGAAGAGTTAAGGATCTCTTTGCTTAGGTAACCAAGGTCTCTTGGTCCCACTGGTGAAGACACTTTTCTCTGAGCTTAGGAGAGGTGAGGAGCAGCTGGGGGGAGGTGCATCAAAGATTGGTAGCAATGGATGCTTTAGATTTGAAAGATTCTTTTCTAAGGATCAAACCCTTGTGGGCTAAGGGGTTGAAGGCTTGCTCCATGCAGTAGCACTCAGGAGCATTGGCATCAAGCCCAGGACAATACAGTTAGAGCCTAAATTGATGGTCGGATACCAGGAAACAATGTTCCCAATGAAACCAGACCTAGTTTAACTACCTGGTTCTCCTTAGCTTGAGCTTCCTCTGGAGAAACTCCTATGCTCTGGGCTCCAGAGATACCCCCAGCTAAAGGCAAATCAAGAAATGAAACCACTCTAAGACAGGCCCAATGTCTGTGAATGGATCCGAGAAGTAAGCAGTAGTAGACCTTGCCCAGAGCAAAGGGTACTGGGAGTCAGACACCATGCTGGGGCCAGTTTTGAGCAATAGAAGAGGTAGGTGACTGACAAAGGCTGCCAGAGTTGATTGTGACTTTCATGTGACCTTTTGAGGCTATGACTGCAAGGAATAGCAATTGCATACTCTCCCTGGGTAGCTGGCTTAACCCTGTAGGCTCATTAACTTCAAATACAAAATTGAATAGAACAGTAAAAATGTATACATTACTAACAGCATCTCATTAATATGTTGGAAAGGTCTGATGCAAATTGAAAAGTGGCATCCGGAAACTCTTTGATAAATGGTTGTGTGGAACTTAAGATTCCATTTGGAAGCTTGCTGTCAGATAGGTGATGCGTGGGGTGTCTGCAGAGGGCTCCTCCTTCCCTGGTTATACAGACACATCCTAGAAAATGGCTCTTGAAATGACATCAACATGCAGATGTGACTTGCACCCATCAAATTGATGATTCTTTCCCTTCCTATCCAAAGTGAGCCAAAAGAAGAGGGATGGGCCCTCACCTACTTCTTCTGGAACATTTCGATTGTGCCTCTTCCCTATACTGCCATCCGTAGTGTGCACCAATCACTGTGAATGTGCTTGCAATGAGAATTTTAGTTTCTTTAAAAAAAAACCATAGAAGTGTCATGGGATATGCATTTGTTTTAATCCCAGATGTGGAATACGAGGCAGCTTCAGATTGCCCATAGCAGTTGACTATATAATTTGCCTTGCACTCAAGCAGGGGGGTAATTTTGCCAGCTGCAGATAGTTTTTGTGAGTGTGTGACAGTTGGGATACTGGGGACTCTTCAAAGGATATATGAATGCTAGAACCTGGACAGAACGGGGTGGTTGACCAGTTGGTGGTTGGATGCTGCTGGTTGCTGTTTGTCAAGGTTTGTCAAGTGTTCATGTGCACAGAGATGAGAAGAAATTGGATATCCTGCTGGATGAACATCAAACTTCCCCCAAGGAGCTCAATACCCCTAATCATCAAGAAGTAAGTCTCATGATATTGACTCCCTCTTTCCCCTCTAGCCTGCTTTTTCTCCTACCTAGTGTTGGGGGGGGGGGGGTTGGAAATGGATAAGGGTGGAAAAGGGTGATAGAACTAGAAACCTACAGAGTACCCAAAAGCTTGGCTGTACATACTCCTGTTTTCTCACCTGAATTTTACTTCTAAGAAATGTATTCAAAGACTGCTTAAGTATATGTGAGCCTCCCTGCTGCACACTCACTGAAACTTTTTATAATTCAAAGGAAAGGAAAAGATTAAGGAAGACATCACTAGGCTGGAGAGACATCTCAGTAGCTAAAAGCACCTACTGTTCTTGCAGAAGACCCAGGCTTATTCCCAGCACCCACATAGCAGCTCACAACCATCTATAACTCCAGTTTTAGGGGATCTGATTCCCTTTCCTGGCCTCCATGGAAACCAGGCAAACACACACACACACACACACACACACACACACACACACACACACACACACATTCACATATATACACAGGCAGAACATCCATCCACATACAACATTGCATCTTCACTGCTGCTCTGTAGAGAGATGGTAAAATCATCTCTAGAGCAGATGGTCATGTGATTTAGAGGATGCCTGGGCCTTTGGACTATAATAAGAGAGCCTGGGGTTAGTGTGGGGGTGGGGGTGGGTCAAGAAAAGAAGGGACATGGATTACTTAGCACAACAAAGCAAGAGGAACCCTGTAGTCCCATGACCACCAGAGAGAGGAGTTTTAGACAACATGGCACAGCCCAAAGAGAACAGATAGAAGGACAGCTGAGGAGGAAAACCACCACCACAAAATCTAGTAAGAGAGCTTGAGCCCAACCCTAGCAGCAAACAGGCCTCAAGTCAAAACTACTGGTGCCTGTCCTGGTCAGGATGAGAAATGTCCCCCATAGACTCTGACATTTGAACACTTGATCCCCAGAGGGTGGCACTGTTGGGGGAGGTTTGGGTGGTGCGTCTTGCTGGAGGAAACGTGTCCCTTTGAGATTAAAAGCCTCACGGCGCTTCCGTTTTGCTCTCTGCTTCATGCTTGCAGTCTGAAGAGGTGAGTTCTCAGCTGTCTGCTCTTGTCACCAAGCCAGCCATTTGCACCATCCCACACACCTGCTGCCATGCCAGCCTGCTATGATGAACTCTTCTTCCTCTGGAACCAGAAGCCCAAATCGATTCTTTGTTTTATAAGTTGCTTTGGTCATTGTGGTGGTCTGAATAGATACAGCCTCTGAATGCTTGGCCCATAGGGAGTGGCACTACTAGGAAGTGTGGCCTTGTTGGAGGAAGTGTGTCACTGTGGAGGCACGCTGTGAAGTCTCATGTGCTCAAGCTAGGCCTAGTTTGGCATTCACTTCTCCTGCCTGAGAATCAAGATGTAGAACTCTCAGCTCCTTGTCCAGTACCATGTCTGCCTACACACTGTGCAATGGTTCATATATGCTTGGCCCAGGGAGTGGCCTTGTTAGATTAGGTGTGTCACTGTGGGACTGGGATTAAGACCCTCACCCTAGCTGCCTGGAAATCAGTCTTTTACTAGCAGCCTTCAGATGAAGGTGTAGAACTCTCAGCTCCGCCTGCATCCTGCCTGCCTAGATGTTGCCCTGCTCCCACCTTGATAAAAATGGACTGAACCCTGAACTGTAAGCCAGCCCCAATTAAATGTTGACCTTGATAAGAGTTGCCTTGGTCATGGTGTCTCTTCACAGTAGTAAAACCCTAACTAAGACACACTGCCATGCTTCTCACCGTGATGATAATGAACTAACCCTCTGAACCTGTAAGCCAGCCCCAGTTAAATGTTTTCCTCTAGGAGAGTTGTCTTGGTCGTGGTGTCTCTTCACAGCAATAGAACCCTAAGTAAGATGGTCATGGGGCTTTACCACAGCAACAGAAAAGTAACTAACACAGTGCCCAGTCTTCTTCCCACGTGGTTCCATTCTTAAGAACTCCCCTCTGACCCCTAACTCTTCAATAAAGGCTGTTACACAGCAAACTTGTATCAACCGTCTCCTGGGAAATCAAAGGAGTTTCTTGCTCCAGGCTGAAAAGGAGGGAAAGTGGAGGTCTTGGAAGATCTAACAGGAAGGGTTGGGAGATGGAGAGAAGGAATTACAAAGAGACCAAAGCAACAGTTTGTGTGGGAGGAAGGCCATTAGTAAGAGACCAAGAAATTGGAAATGTCCCCATCAGGGAATTATCTCAATTTGGTCCACAAACCTCACATAGAAAAACCTCACTTCCAGCTAAATTGCAGGCCTGGGTGTGCTGTAACCTCACACCATGGTGCTGCAGCCCCTGGGCTCCACAGTCTGGGTCCTCAGCCTTAGCCAAGCACAACTGCGTTTATATGCATGGAGGAGACTGCCTCACCGCCCAGCTCACTCTCCCTCCTGCAGCTGTATACTGGTGTAAGAGATCTGTCATCATTCACACAGGGGGAACAATGCATAAATATGCACACCCTAACCAAACAATGAATTCTCTGGAATGGAGATCGCCATAGTCAAAGGCCTGACCTTGTTAGACAAGACCTTCTATAAATGATTATTACACTTACTGTATTGTATGTAGGTGGATGTGGTTGTAGTGGTGGGTTTGCACATGCCACAGCATGTAGGTGTCAGAGGTCAACATTTGAAGCTGGTCTCTCTCTGACATGTGGGACCTGGTGATGGAGCTCAGGTCATCAGGTTTGCGGGCAAGCACCTTTATCTGCTGAGCCACTGTCTGGCCCATTTCAGGATATAATGTTTTTTAAAATAGTTTTCATTTTAATTAAAATATAATTACATCGTTTTCCCCTCTTGATCCATGTTTCTGTCCACTGCTATCATGCAGTGAATAAGCTTTCTTCTCCTACATGGTTTAGTGGGTGAACTGAGTCACCATCTATTATAGTGTTAGCCAGTTCGTCACAGAATCACAATGTAGATGACACTCCCAGCTTACCATGCCATGAACCAGGATGGTGCTGAGAGTCTTGGGAGGCAGATGCCAAGTGAGCCCAGAAGTAACCACAAGGAACCACAGCCAGGCATCACCAGCGCTTATCCATGAGTGATGGGATGCATGTTAGTCCAGCATGGTTTCTTTCTTTTCTGTGTATGTCTTCTGATCAGGTCTATAATATATAGACGTTCTCAACCTGTGGGTCATGACTCCTTTGGGGTCAGATGATCTTTTCATATGGGTCACATATCAGATTTTTACATTATTTTACATTATGATTCATAACAGTAACAAAATTACAGTTAAGAAGTGGCAATGAAAAGAATTTTATGATTGGGGGGGTCACACAAAATGGGGAACTGTATCGAAGTGTTGTCACAGCATTAGAGAGGTTGAGAACCACTGTGATAATAGATTTATACAGTCAGCTGTCCAGATCTAGATTTCCATATCCTCAAGCTCAACCCAATAGCCAAGATGTTAGGGGAAAAATTTATCTTTACTGAACATGTATAAACAATTTTTTCTTGTCTTTATTCCCCTAACAATACAGTCTAACATCTTTGTTCATGGTGTTTAAACTGAATTGGATATTGCAAGTGACCTATAGCCAATTTAAAGGACACAGAGTGAGTGGGGGTCTATGGCAATGTGCATTCTATGCAAGGGGTTTGAGCAATCTGTAGTTTGTTATCCAGAGTGGAGGGGGATCTACAAAGCAAGCCCTCTAGGATCTTAATGACAGCTGTATCTTTTGTAAAAATGTGAAGTCAGGTTAGCTAACTAAATCCTTGTTTGCCAGCACACCTGCAGAGAAGTTCAGACACTTGGGATGAGCGAGGTTTGTCTCACATTGTTTTCCTTCCAGACAGAAGAAAAGTAAACAATCCTCAGCCTGGGCTCTTGTCCCAACCTGCACAGGACAAGCAGTAGAAATCGTTGCTGGGTAAAATCCAGGGGCTGGGCTCCTAACCCCCACCACCATCACTCCCTGTAATTAGGCTTTGCCAACAAAGCTTCTGGGAAAGACCCTGGAGCTCCCATCTGGGGCAAGTCAGAGCAGAGACATCACTAAGGTACGTTTGTCCCCACCCTCCTCATGACTCTCACATTTTCAAATACCTTAAAGAAGATATTCACACAGAAAGGGGACAGTTTTGAACTAGGGAGATGGCTTACTCAATAAACTGCTTGCCAAAAAAAAAATGTGAAGACCCAAGTTGGATCCTCAGGACCTAAGCATGGCCACATGTATTTGTAATCTCAGCACTGGAGAGGCAGAGGAAGGCAGATTCTTCAGCCTCAGTGACCAGTCAGCCTAGCTGAATCCGTGAGGCCACAGGCCAGTGAGAGACCTTGTTTCAGAAAGCAAGATGGATAGTCCATGAGATGTAATTCCAGAAGTTGACCTCTGGCTTCTACACCCATACATATGTATTAGTCCGGGTTCTCCAAAGGAACAGAACTGATAGATTGAAATATCTACATCATATACACATGTGACCTTAGCGGTGTTTAGAACTACTTTCCTCTACTACCCATTCTGTACTTCCTCCGCTCTCAGCAAGCACCTTATCATGTCTTGGTTCTTTTCTTGGAGGAGTGACTCCTGTCTTTACTCCTGAAGAGTCCAGGCCCTTTGTCGCCCTGCCTGTCTTAGCTTGCTGACGTGTCCCGCTGACTTTAATCACAGAACATGGTAAGACCAAGAGATGCCCTAAAGGATCTCCTGCACTCCAGACATTATCTTCTTTACCTACATTGTGGAGAAGCAATCCAGTTTCTCCCTGGTAGTCTGGATCAATCACCTCTGCTAACACTGTTATTCCTCCTTAGCCTGCTGGCTTGGTCCAGTCAGAAAAGTTCTTCACAGGCACGTGTGGCTGCTTGAGGTTTAGTGTACCTACACACACACACATACACACACACACACACACACACACACACACACACACCCCATACACACACACCCATACACCCGCACGCACACACACATATACACGCACACACACACACAAACACGCACACGCGCACACACCCCTCTCATGTCTCTTCCTGAAAATAAATGACCATGTTTCTTCAACAACTTGCCAGCCAGCAGCCTTTATCCTTTCAGAGAACTGGAGGAGCCACCATTTCTGAGGTGTGGCTTGTTCCTGATAGAAGATGCCTTCCTTTGAGTTCTCTCTGGCCTTCTGATTCTTGGCAGAGAGCTGCCCTCCTATAGTGACGACTCCCATATTAATTTAAGTCTTTTCCAGATATACTTACTAATTATAATTTGAAACCATTTTTATCCCTTTAATTAAGATACAAGACGGGAAGTGTAATTTAATTCAGCCCATTGAAAATAGGACCATTATTAGCTTCAAAACTTGCTTCCATTAAAGATGACTGTGTTAGACAATGTTTTCTGTTCTCCCCAGTTCAATTGAGCTTTGGCATGTGAACTGGGTCCTGACACCACTGTGGGCACTGGGCAACTGTAACCCTACTTAAAAGGCCCTGAATCGAAGCAGGAGGCATCACAGACATCTGTGCTAGGGTCTTTTTCAGGCTTTGGGACTCTGCTTTGTTTGGATACCTCAAGAAGCTGAGCACGTATTGTTTATAAACACTTTCAGGGGAATGAAGATATAGAACCAGGACAAGCAAAAATCAACCAAAAGTGAGAAAACGGGCAGGTTGCTGCTGAGGGGAATTGAAGAGAAAGTGGTGATGTGCTAATGTAGAACATAGGACTGGAGAGATGACTCTGAGGTTTAGAGCACTGGCTGCTCTTCTGGATGGCAGGATTTGATCCTCAGCATTAAGTAGCTAACAACTACCTTTAACTCTAGTTCCAGGGAATCAGACACTCAAGTCTGGCTTCTATGTCCACCAGGCACTTCATATAGAATATAGACAGGTAAAACACTCAAACATACAAAATATGAATAAATAAATAAATTTAAAATATAGTATTTGCCCTTTTAAAAAATTACTGTAGAACTTTCCAACTGAGAGATGAGAAATCTGTATCCTATAATGCTCTCCTTAGAGCCTAACCAGAAAGAGAAGGGAAGGCATACAGGAAGAGAATAACTCACTGACATAACTGAGTAACTCGGAGACAGCTCTTCCCAGGAACAAAGGGACACAATCTCAGAGTGGCAGACAGTGCTCACACTTGGAAACCTGTAGGGAGATTAAGAGTAAAATAGGAGAAGTCAAGCTCTTTGGTCCAAAGGCAGAGGCGTGGGACTGGAGCAGGGTTATGGAATGGTAGCTCCATTATAGGGTACATGTTTGACATGCACGAGGCCCTGGGCTCAATCCTCATCACTCCTTATTTTTAATAATATTTTTAAAAGACACAGACAAATGTGGGGAAACATGGGCATGGAGAAACAAAAACCATTCAAGCTCAGAGAAGGTAATAAGAGGTCAGCTACTTCAACCTGAAGAAAACTTGTTTCCCCATCACTGGAGTCCCGACCCCATAGCTGCCCTCTTCCAGAGAAAGACCAGCTTTCTTGACCAGCAGTCAGTTGGTCCTGACCTGAGTGGAAGGGCTGATAGCTGGAGAATGAAAAGGAATCATAATGTCTGGGTCAAAGTCTGAGGAGTTACAGCTAACCAGAAAATGCTATAGAACAAGGAGTCAAAGGTCAAAGGGGAAAGTCTGAACCTTGATACAGCTTGAAAACTAAGAGAAATTCAGTGCAGAGAGGGAAAGAAAGTATGGGAACCCTATGGTCAACACTGGAAATGAACACTCAAGGGAAGTGTGGTGGGATGCAAAGGACTTCATATGGGGGCCAGATCTCCTAGGACTCTGGTCCTGTTAGTGGTGAATCCCTGCTGATTCAGAGTTCTGAGAGAGATACAAAAGTTCATAGACCGAAGACACACAGCACAGTGTCTGCTCCACAGAAGCCATTTCCTAACACCCCTTATTCTATTCTACTGCTTGTATACCACTCTGGACTCACTGTTGATGAGAGGCCAGTGCGTGTGTCGGGGGGCGGGATGTTTAAGGGTCAGAAGGTCATGTCCAAACATGATGGAGATGTTACCATTCTATCCTACATTCTTTGAATGGAATTCTTCACAAAAAAAGCAGCCTAAAACCAATTCTGCCTTGGACATTCCCCAAATGAATCAGTTAGATTTGAAAACTAAAAGGCATTTCCATGGTCACACAGCTCGTGGCTGAAGAGCAGATCCTCAAACACCCTTCACCACCCTGTCTTCTCTACTACGTGGTCGAGCCACCAGAGTTCCAATCTGGCATGCTGGAAGTCAGGTCAAGGATATTGCATTCTGTCTGCAATATGTAGCTGATCACCTCTTTCGGGTTAGCAACAAACACTGGAAGTTTAATCCTACCTCCAAAATACAAGCAAAAGAATTGTTGAGTCTCCATCATAGAACCTTGATGCACATGGAGAAGAAAGGGGAAGTTGCTGTGTGTAGTGTCTGACTCTCCAAGAATACACATGTCGGAGTAAGTAGGTGGCTTCTCTTGGCTCAAGCCTCCATTCATGGGAGAGGAAAGGCTTCCTCTGAGCCCAGAGCTCCCCACTTGCAAATATTCAGTGTCTGATAAAGATACTAACACACACACACACACACACACACACACACACACACACACACACCCCAAGAGAAAATAAGCCACCATTACATGAGTCTATATGTGTGTTCCTTGCATCTATTGGAGTCATAGAATTCTCTTAGACACTGAGAGACAGAGAGGTCTCTGGCTCACTTATCCCAGGATCAAAATGTTGGTACCTTGGGTTTCTTAAGTGCTTTGCACACACTCCTCCTGCAGTCCATCCAGGACCTAGTTATTGAATAACTACTGTAGCCAATCACTGTTCTGGGCTCTGGGCATTGAGAGAAAGGAGTACCTAAATCAAGCTTTCCTTCACACACTCTGCTCCAATGTTTTTCTCCCAACATGGTTCCTTCCTCACTGTCTGTGCCCTAGGTCTTCGTGGAAAGACCCTGCCTCCTTTCCTCCTCTTTTTGGTTACTAGCCTTTCTCCATAGCCAAGATGTCTCTGGGAAGAAGCAGCAGATTTCCTCTTCCATTTTATATTTCAACTTCCTTTTCTTTTATCATGAAACCAATCAAAACCTCCCAAGCCCGAACAAAGCTGCCATCCTTAGATCTATGTAAAGTTGTATTCTCATCCACATATACTAGTATACTTAACCACCTGTCTCCTCTTTCTCCTTTCTTCCTTGCCTCCCCCTCATTCCTTCTTTCTCTCCCTCTCACATTTTCTTCCTCTTTTTCCAGGTTTCTCATTCATTTACTCATTCTTAATTTATTAAGCAGTTGCTATGATGTAGACATTGAACTAGGTAGCAGGAAAGCCAATATGAATGAATATCGGTCTAGCACTGTCTGAGCTCCACAGTCTCGTGGGGGCAGTGAAGACCTTTATAAATGTTTAGAAGGGTGGGAAGAGAGCAGTCACAGAGAAATGACACAGTTTCCAGTAGCTTGTGGGAAGTTAGCATTGAAAATCTGACATTTGAACTGAATTTTGAAGATAAAGAAAAGGGGAAAAGGCCACCCAGAGGAAATGACTTGGTGGCTTAAAATAACAGGACATAAATAAAGAAGCAAATGTCAAAAGCCTAGTGTGATGATCTTTTCAATAAAGGCTATGAGGGAAACCGGATGTTCATATGCAGAAGGGTCAAACTAGACTGCAAGTCTCTCACCACACACATACTCTCGTATACACACATACACACACTAATTGCACACACACACACACACCAATTACACACACACACACACATACACACACACACACACACACACACACACACACACACACACACACACACACACACCAATTCCAAATGAATCATGGACTGAGGGATAAGCCCTGAGACCATGCAAGACAGCAGAAACCAAAGGAAATGTTGGAGAATGTCGTTGTGTGGGAGTGGGTGGGGAGGGATGCATTTCTTAGGTAGAGCTTGCCTAGCACAGGGAACTAAACACTGTGGGCCTGAACAGAGCAAGGTAAGCACCGTGGAAAACTCTGAAGCTACCTTCATGACAAGGGACTAACATCAGAGCACGCAAGAAACAAAGAGAAAATTTGGCAGCTAAACACCAAACGATTTTTAAAACAGGCATGTGATATAAATGGACTTTCCTCACTTTTCCTCTAAGGAGAACACAAAAATAGCCAAGAAATTGATGGGGAAAGCATTGTTAATTGGGAAAATGCAAATTGAAGCCATGAGAAGATGCCATCACAGCCCAGCCAGCAGGGCTGTGATCAGGAAGATAAAAACAGTAAATACTAGCAAGGATGTGAGAGGGGGACCAGGACTCCCTCGATGCAAATGTGCATCATTACAGCCGCGGCTGAGAACAGCATGGGACGGTTATCCTCTGAACACTCGCCATAGAGCTACCATATGATCCAGCAATCTGACTCCAAAGTGTATTTAGAAAGAAATGGTAATGAAAGCACTAGAGTACTCTTTTATTTACTGCAGAGCTGGTTTGCAGCAGCCAGCATATGTAATCATATCAGCCAATGTGTCCACCAATGAAAGAACAGATAAGGAAAATGTGCTATAGGTACACGGTGGAATATTATTCAGCCATTTGGTGTAATGTGGGTGGGAACTGCAAAACGCGCTAAATGCACCAAGCCAGGCAAACATCATACACATTCATACACTCACACACAGACACTAAAAAGATCGATTCTATAGAAGAGAAGAGAATAGACTATCAGAGGTTGGGAAGGGAATGAGGAAATGAGGGTGGCTGCAATGGAGGAAGGGAAGGACTAGGAAAAGGATACAGTCAGAACTAAGGAATCCTAGTGTGTCCCATACTCTCGCACAGTGGGGTAACTACGGTTAACAGTGGTTCTGCATGCATTTCAAAATAGTTAGAGGACAGGACTTTGAAATTTCTCAACACACATAAAACAGAGAAGCATTTAAGGCAATAGATGTGACCATTGTTTTGATCATGACTCATTATCAAATATATCAAACTATCATGCCATACCCCATAAATATGTACAGTTATTCTCTGTGAGTTGATATAACAATAATGTTTAAATGAAAAATTTGTAAACTTACTTTTAGTGTGATGGTACACACCTTTAATCCCAGTCTCAGTACTTAGCAGCTCTGTGAGGTTGAGGTCAGTCTAGTTTACATTGCATGTTCCAGACCAGCCAGAACTACATAACGACACCGTGTCTCAAAACAAAGTCACAAATATACAGTTAAACCTCAGTAAGATTAAAGGAGGCTGGAAAGATGGTTCAGTGGTTAAGAGCACTGGCTGCTCAGTCATGATTATGGGAGTTTAGATCTCAACACCTACATGGAGCAATTCACAGCTCCCTGTAACGTCAGCTCCAAGGGCTCTGATACACCTTTCTGGCCCCGTTGGCCATATGCATGCACATGCATATACACACATTTAAAAAAGATCAGAGAGGTATATGAGAAAATCATACCATAAGACTGCAAGGAGACCCACTGAATTGGAGAGTCCCAGCATCACACTGAGATCTAGACTCTGTTGCCTGGAAACCATCAGTGGGCACAGGAGAAGAAGCAGCAGTTTTTAGAAATGGTTCTGACTGCAGAGAACAGGCACAGAGTTAGTCAGAGCTGAACAGTGAACCAACTGAGAGACAAAGCCTGCTGAGTATGGAAAGAAAAGAGGAGAGAGGGTGTGAGGAGGATATGGTTTTTAAGATGTCTGCTTCAACAAAGCTGAAATAAATAAATGCTTCTTGGGCTGTAGCCAATGAGCGTGTTGAGGCTTGCTTGGGACCCAGCTGTCTACGAAGGGTTGCAATACCAGTCTGGCCAGCCTAAAGTCGGTGAGTCCCCAGGAAATATGCTGGCCTCTGCACCATAGACCCACTGAGGCACCTTAGGGGCCCAGCTGTGAGGCTGTCCCATCAGCCTAGAGCTCACATTCTGGCCAGTCTGCAGTACCCCCTATCTGAGTTACAGGTTCCATCCATACAAGCATCACTGGGAGATAGCATCAGATGTGAAAAACCACATTTACTCTTTCAATTTCACATCTCTGGGATCCAGGACTGTACTTTCATCGGCAAGCAGTCCTCTTCTTAATCCCATCTTATTCCATTGATATTGAACGAATCTCGTTGCTCAAATATAAAAGATTACTCCCGATTGACAAGTATGTTCAGAGCAAAGAAAACTTGATTTTTCATTTGGAGGAAAAAGCTATCAAGAGCTTTTCAGAATGGTAATGAGAAGAAGATGAAAAGTGCCCCACGCCGACTGCGGCTGTGACAATGATCCATTCAGTCAGGATCGCATTGTGTTTTCTCACTGGCTCTGTTAGGTGAGTTCCTGCTTACTCTTGCACAGGTGGGGAAACAGAAAAACAAAGTTTAGGCCATTTTCCCAATATCATTCCACTGCTGCCAGATAGAACCAGGTTTTGAATCAAACATCCTGTTTGTTCGACCCACAATATCATGTCACAGAGGCAGCGTTGAGGGGAATAGATGTTGTGTTTGAACAAGAAATGCAGCCCCATCAGTATCACATGTTTGAACACTTGATTCCTGACTGGTAACACTGTGAAGGTTATGGAACATTTGGAAAATAAGGTCAGAAGGAAGTATATCACTAGAGGATGGGCTTTGAGACTTTATCGACTACCTCTACTTCCTGGTCTGCTTCCTGTGTGAAGATAGAATGTAATTACCACTTTCTGAATGCCACACTGACCTCAATGCTCCTGCTGTCAAACCCTCCCTGCCCTGATGGACTTTATCCCCTCTGCAACTGTAAGGTAAAACAAATCCTTTCTTCTTCAACTTGCTCTTCGTCTGGGTATTTTTTTCATAGCAAAAAAAAAAATAGATGATAGATAGATAGATAGATAGATAGATAGATAGATAGATAGATAGATAGATGATAGATAATAAATAGATTGATAAATAATAGATAGATAGATGATAGATAGATATATGATTGATAGATAGATAGATAGATAGATGATAGATTGATAGATAGATAATAAATAGATTGATAGATAATAGATAGATAGATGATAGATAGATAGATGATAGATAGATAGATAGATAGACAGACAGACAGACAGACAGACAGAACCAGATAGATAATACCCTTGGACAGACCTGAAAGACACTGAATCTTGGACAGGTAAGACATCGCTTCAGCCTCCTGGGTTGGCTCAAGTGAACAAGCTTTATCTTTAAAATGACAGTGGTGGTCATATCAGCCTACTCTCTCACACTTCTCATCTGAGCAAGAGAAGAAAGACTCACAAACTAATCAAGTTTTACATATAGCATTCCTGCTTCATTTGATATTGATATTGGCATACTCCTGTGTGTGTCACAAATATACGGCAGAGCCTGAACCGTGAGTTTTCGACGAGGCCCATCCCTTCACTGGTATATTCTTTACTGTTTTCTTTACACGACTCAACTAAATAATCTTTGAGGGCTTTGTGTGTAGGGGGGGAGTACTTCATTTTAGCATGTGTGTTAGTTAGCACTCTGCTATTGTGACTAAATGGTTGAGATCATCACTTAAAAAGAAGTAAAGGTTGTTTTAGTCCATGGCTTCAGAAGTTTCAATCCATGGTCATTTGCCCATGTTGCCCAGGGCTATAGTGGCACAGTACATCATGGCAAGAAGGTATGTCTGAGGAACCTTATTTATACTGTGTGTGTGTGTGTGTGTGTGTGTGTGTGTGTGTGTGTGTGTGTGTAGATGTGCATGTGTCATAGCACATATGTGGAGGGCAGAGGACAGTGAGCCAGGGTCTCTTAACATTTTGCAAGTTATGTACCAGACTAGCTAGCCTGTAAGCATCCAAGGATTTCCCCTCTCCACCTCCTAATTGCCTGTAGGAGCACTAGGGTTATAGAGTCACGCTGACATATCTGGATGTATGTAAATTCTGGGGATTCAAACTTAGGTCCTCACATTTGTGTGGCAAGTGCTCTATCCACTGAGCCATCTCTCCAGCTTGAGATTTGTCCATTTATGGAGGGTGGGAATAAATAGAGATTAGAGTCACTTTCAAGGACATATCCAAAATGACCTAAAATTCCCCTACCAGGCTCCACGTTTTAAAGGTTCCTCTGGGGACCTCCACCTGCATTCACTGTGGATCAGTGTGCACCCACCCCCAGTCCAGCCTGTCTCCCAGGAGGGCAGCTCTAACCAGGAACACAGATAAGAACCCCTACACCAGCTGAGACCCTACAGAGTCAAGCAGACTTAGGCTCTGTCCCACCCTGCCAGAGCTGCATCTCCCTTCTGGTCTGAACCTCCATCTGCATTCGCTGTGGATCAGCAAATCCCTGTGGATCACCAAAGCCCTGCCTGTCTCCCAGGGGACTACTCCAAACAGCAACAAAGGAGGTTTGCTCTGACCAGGAGCATAAGAGGTCTGCTTGGACCAAAGACAGGGCTCTGCCTGCCTCCAGGAGGCCTACTCCAACTCAGGACACCCAGGCCAACTAACACCAGGGACAAACAGATGGCAAAAGGCAAGCTAAAGAACATAATCAACAGAAGCCAATATGACACCATCAGAACCCAGATGTCCTATTACAGCAACACCTGGATATCCTAACACATCTGAAGAGCAAGATTCTGACCTTAAATCCTATCTCATGAAGATAATAGAGGCCCTTAAAGAGGATATAAATAATTCTCTTAAATAAATATAGGAAAGCCCAGTCAAACAGGTAGAAGCCCTTAAAGAGGAAACAAATCCCTTAAAGAAATGCAGGGAAATTTAATTAAACAAGTGAAAGAAATGAACAAAGTGATCCAAGACCTAAAAGATGAAATTGAAGCAATAAAGAAAACACAAGTGGAGGCAACCCTGGAGATGAAAAACTTAGGAAAGAGAACAGGAACTACAGATGCAAGTATCACCAACAGAATACATGAGTTGGAAAAAGAATCTCAGGTGTAGAAGATACCATAGAAGATATTGACACATCAGTCAAATCAAATGCCAAGTATAAGAAGTTCCTAATTCAAAACATCCAGGAAATTTAGGACACAATGAAAAGACAAGGCTAGGAATAAGAGAAATAGAAAAGGGTGAAGATTAGCAGTTCAAAGGGCCAGAAAACATCTTCAACAAAATCATAGAAGAAAATTCTCCCAACCTAAAGAGATGACTATAAACATATAAAAATCCTACCAAATGTCAAATAGATTGGACCATAAAAGGAAAAAACTTCCACCACCTAATAATCAAACAATAAATGTATAGAACAAAGAAAGAATATTAAAAACTACAAGGGAAAAGGCCAAGTAACATATAATGGCAAACCTATCAGAATTGCAACTCACTTCTCAACAGAAATTCTAAAATCCAGAATATTTTGGTCAAATATCTTGCAGATCCTAAGAGACCTCTGATGCCAGCCCAGACTACTATACCCAGCACATCCCTCAATAACCATAGATGGTTTGATATTCCATAACAAAACCAAATTTAAACAATATTTGTCTACTAATCCAACCCTACACAGGATATTTGAGGGAAAACTCCAAAATAAGAGGAACAACTACACCCAAGAAAACACAAGGAATTAATCATCTTTCAACAAACCCAAAAGAACTGAATGATACACACATAGTACCACCTTCAACAACAAAATAACAAAAACTAAGAATTATTGGTCATTAATATCTCTCAACATCAGTGACTCAATTCACCAATAAAACAACACAGGATAACAGACTGGATACATAAACAGGATCCATCATTGTGCATCCATACCAGAAACACACCTCAGCAATAAAGATAGACACTGCCTCAGAGTAAAGAGCTGGAAAAAGGTTTGCAAGCAAATTGTTCCGAGAAACAAGCTAAGAGTAGCCATTCTGATATTTAATAAAATAGATTTTCAATCAAAAATAATCAAAAGAGATGGGAAAGGACATTTCATACTCATCAAAGGAAAATCCACCAAGATAAAGTCTCAATTCTGAACAATTATACCCCAAATGCAAGAGCAGCCAAATTCATAAAGGAAGCCTTACTAAAGCTCAAAACACACTCTGAACCCCACACAATGAAAGTGGGAGATTTTAACACCCCATTCTCACCAATGAACACATCATTAAAATGGAACTAAACAGAAACATAATGAAATAAAGTTATGAATGAAATGGATTTAACAGATATCTAAAGAACATTTCACCCCAAAACAAAAGAGTATACCTCCTTCTCGGCACTGCACAGAACTTTATCCAAAATTGACCATATAATTAAACAAAAAAACAAGACTCAACAAAAACAAGAATATTGAAATAATTCTGCATTCTATCAGATCACCATGGAATAAAGATGAACTTCAACAACAGAAACAACAGAAATTGCACATACATAGAAACTGAACAACTGTCTGCTCAATGATAACTTGGTCAGGGAAGAAAGAAGGAAAGAAATTAAAGACTTTCCAGAATTCAATGAAAACGAAAGCACAACATACCCAAACTTATGAGACACAGTGAAAGCAATTACAAAGAAAATTCATAGCCCTAAGGCCTTCATAAAGAAATTGGAAAGATCTCCTACTAGCAATTTAACAGAATATCCGAAAACTTTAGAACAAAAAGAAGTAAACACACCCAAGAGAGGTAGACAGCAGGAAATAGTCAAACACAGGGCTGAAACCAACCAATTGAAAACAAACAGAACAACAAAAGAATTAACAAAACCAAGAGCTGCTCTTTGAGAAAATCAAGAAGATAGGCAAACCTTTATCCAACCTAAGTAAAAGGCACAGAGACAGTATCTAAATTAACAAATTCATACAGGAAAAGGGAGGCATAATAACAAAAATAAGGAAATTAAAAAATCATCAGGTTTTACTACAAAAACCTTTACTTGAAAAAACTGGAAAATCTAAACAAAATGAATAATTTTCTAGAGAAATAATTAAAGACTTTCCAGACCAAAGTTAAATCAACACCAGGTAAAATATCTAAACCATCCCATAACCCTTAAGTAAATAGAAGCAGTCAACAAAATTCTCCCAACCAAAAATAGCCCAGGACCATATTGTTTTAGCGTGGAATTCTACCTGACTTCCAAAGAAGAGCTAATACCAATACTCCTCAAACTATTCCACAAAATGGAAACCAAAGGAACACTACCTAATGCATTCTATGAGGCCACAGTTATCCTGAGACCTAAACAATACAAAGACCTAACAAAGAAAGAGAACCTCAGACCAATTTTACTTATGAACATAAACATAAAAATACTCAATAAAATTCTTACAAACCAAATTAAAGGCCATAATTCATCATGATCAAGTAGGGCAGGGATGCAGAATTGTTCCAAATATGAAAATCCATCAACATACTCAACTATATAAACAAAAAGAAAAAACTCACATGTTCATCTTATTAGATGCTAAAGAAAGCCTTCAACAAAAATCTAACACCTCTTCGTGTTAAAAATCTTGGAAAGATCAGGAATTCAAGGCACATGCCTAAATACAATAAAAGCATTAAACAGAAAGTCAATAGCCAATATCAAATTAAATGGAGAGAAACTTGAACCAATCCCACTAAAATCAGAGATAAAACAAGGCTGTCCACCCTCTCCCTAGCTATTCAATATATTGTTTGAAGTTCTAGCTAAAGCAATAAGACAACAAATGGTGATCAAGGGGACAGAACCTGGAAAGGAAAAAGTCAAGGAATCACTATTTGCAGATGATATGATAGTATACATAAACCTCCCCCAAAATTCTACCAAAGAACTCCTACAGTTGATATAAACACTTCAACAAAGTGGCTGTATATAAAATTAACTCAAAGAAATTAGTAGCCATTCTTTATACAAATGATAAATGGTCTGAGAAAGAAATATGGGGAAAAGAGCCACAAAAAATATAAAATATCTTGGTGTAACTCTAACCAAGCAAGTGAAATACCTGTATGCCAAGAATTTCAATACCCCGAAGAAAGAAATCAAAGAAGACCTCAAAAGATGGAAAGATCTCCCATGCTCATGGATCAGTAGGTTGTAAAAGTGATCATCTGACCAAAGTACTCTACAAATTCACTGCAATTCCCATCAAAATTCCAACATAATTTTTTATAGACATTAAAAGAGCAATTCTCAGTTTCATATGGAAAAACAAAAGACCCAGGATATCTAAACCAATCCTGTACAATAAAAGAACTTCTGGAGGAATCAAGCTGTACTACAGAACAATCATGACAAAAAGAAAAACAAACCACATGGTATTGGTACAGGTCAATCAATGGAATAGAATCAAAGACCCAGAAATAAACCTGTACACCTATGGACACTTGATTTTTGACAAAGAAGCCAAAGCCATACAGTGGGCCAAAAGAATCCCCAACAAAGGCTGGTGGTGTAACTGGATGTCTGCATGCAGAAGAATGCAAATTAATCCATATTCGTCATCCTACACAAAGCTCAAGTTCAAGTCAATCAAGGACCTCAACATAAAACTGGAAACATTGAATCTAATAGAAGAGAAAGTGGGAAATAGCTTTGAATGCATTGGCACATAAGAAATTTTTCTGAAAAGAACACCAATGAGAACCCTTGAAACTTAAATGTTTCAGTAAGTCAACAGGACAATGTAGCAGCCTACAGATTGGGAAAAGATCTTCACTAACTCTACATCTGACAGAGGGCTAATATCCAAAGAACTCAAGAAGTCTGACTCTTAAAAAATCAAATAACCCAATTTAAAAGTGGTGTACAGAACTAAATAGAGAATTCTCAACAAAGGAATCTTGAATGGCTGAGAAGCACTTAAAGAAATGTTCAATATCCTTAGTCATAGAGAAATGCAAATCAAAATGGCTCTGAGATTCTATCTTACAACAATTATAATGGCTAAGATCAAAAACTCAAGTGACAGCACGTGTTGGAGAGGATGTCAAAAACTGGGAACGCTCCTCCTTTCCTGGTGGGATGGCAAACTTATTCAATTACTCTGGAAATCAATCTAGCAGTTTCTCAGAAAGCTCGATATAGTTCTATCTGAAGATCTAGCTATACCACACCAAAAGTTGGTCCACCATACCACAAAGAAACATGCTCCACTATGTTCATAGCAGCTTTATTCATAATAGTCAGAAACTGGAATCAACCTAGATGTGCCTCAGCTGAAGAATGGATACAGAAAATGTGATTCATTTTCACAATGGTCTACTATTCAGATATTAAAAACAAGGACATCATGAATTTTGGAGGCAAATACATGGAACTAGAAAATGTCATCCTGCGTGAGGTATCCCAGACTCAACCGGACATGCATGGTATGTACTCACTGATAAATGGTTATTAGCCAATAAGTACAGAATACCTATTCATGAACAACCCACAAACCTGAAGAAGTTAAACAAGAAGGAAGGCCCAAGTAAGGATGCTTAAATCCCACTTGCCATGGGAGGCAAAGGGAGTGGGGGGAAATCTGTGTGGAAGAAGGGAGGGAGAGGGGAATAGGGAAAAGGATCAGATATGAGGAGAGACAGGAGAGAGGCTCAGAGGGCCAGAAGAATAAAATTGAAAAAGGGGAAGGGAGGGGGGATCTCTAAGAAGTCCCAGAGACCTGGGATGGAGGAGGCTCCCAAGATTCAGTACAAGTAACCTTAACTGAAAAGCCCAACAGTTGGGATGTGGAACCTGAAGAGACCACCTCCAGTAGCCAGACAGGATCTCCAGTGGAGGGATGGGGACACCAATCTACCTACAAAATTTTTGACCCAAAATGGCTCCTGTCTAAAAGAAATGCAGGGACAAAAATGGAGCCAATCCTGAAGGAACAGCCAACTGCTAACCAGCCCGACTTGGGATCCACCACAGGCACCAGTCCCTAACACTGTCACTGATGCTGTGTTGTGCTTGCAGACTTGCAGACATGGGTGTCCTCTGAGAGGCTCTACCCAGCAGCTGACTGAGACAGATGCAGATACTCACAGCCAAGCTTTGGATGGAAGTCGAGGACCCCTGTGAAGGCAAGAATTGAAGAAACTGAAGCAATTGGAACCCCACAGGAAGACCAACAGTCTCATCTAACCTGGACCCCTGGAGCTCCCAGAGACTGAGTCACCAACCAAAGAGCATACACGGGCTGGTCTGAGGCCCCTGACACATGTAGCAGAGGGCTGTGTTGGCTTGCCTCAGGGGGAGAGGATGCACCTAATCCTGTAGAGACTTGATGCTCCAGGGTACGGGGATACCCAGGAAGCAACCTTTCAGAGGTGGAGAGGAAGGACTGGGAAAGGGCAGCATTTGGGATGTAAATAAATAAAATAACTAATTAATTAAAACATTTTTTAAAGTTTTCTTCATTTCTAAGTAGCACTGCAAGCTATGAAACTAAGGTTTTAACATATGGATATTAGGAAAACATTCAAACTATAGCAACCTGGTAGGGAAGTAATTTTCCCAGCTTTGATTGTCCCCATTTTACCCACCCTAAATCTTTAAGTAGATTCATTGACTTTTCCCATACTGTCTTTGGAGGAACATTAGCTTCCGGTGTAAAACTATACTCTAGGACTTGAAACTTCCTGTGTTCAAACAAGCTTGGGAAGCAATTTTAATGATGAGCAGGGCTCTCTTTCAAGGAGGATAGATGGATGCCATTAGGATTTCTCAAGAGGGTAACGAATAATCGGAGTTTTCCAAAATTCCTGGACTAGTAAGTCTTCTTCAAGATACACTTAGCAGAATGGGTGTTTAATGGTTATATTCTGAGAAGAGCCAGACCATGGGCTCACAGACAGAAACACACTGGCGTGCAAATATCACAGGTCCTGGATGACACAAAACTGGGCTGTTCATTAAGTGTGAACAGAAAGGGAGTTGGTAGGTGCTCACTATGAACCTTGTCTGGCCAGCAATGACCGATAATCCTCATTTCTTCTTCCTGTCAAGAGAGGAAGGCTATGGAGTCAGATCACCTCTGACATTCTGTTTTGCTCTTGTTTTGTTTTTTGTTTTAGGGGTTGTGTTTGTTTGTTTGTTTGTTTGTTTGTTTAAGGGCATTCCCAACTGTCTGACAAATGCCCCATTTCTTCACTTGTGACATTTGTAGAAGATGAATCACTCATCACGGACAGGTTCTCACCCCTCTCCTAAGTACACACTCTTCAGAGAGTCCTTTGAAAATCTACCCTTATCCAGTGTGACTGGCTGGTGTGTTTGGTTATGAACCTACAGGCCCCACATTATGGGAGTTCTACCAATAGCCTCTTTGCAGGATTTCCATAATGGTATACTGGTATAATTTTAACATAGAAGGGTGTGTTACATTTTGCTCCCTCCACTTACAGCACCAAAAAAGGATGTCCCAACAATAGGATCGTGCTTGTGAAAATAGTGATCTAACTTTGTCATTTCCTCCCATGGAAGTAAAAATAATTTTCACAATGCCCACGAAACAGTACCACCCCATAGCTATTCTAGGAAGGCACGTTCAACTTTTTAAAAATACTTAAAAAAATAATCATTACCCTATTTTCTTCTTTGTTCTATTCATATCTTTTAATTTCTTGTGGTAAAAGAATAAATTTCTATAAAATTTCAGAAAAATAGAGTCATTAAAAAATAAAAATAGAAATCCCATCACCCGGGGAAAACCCCCTTTCCCTATTTATATATTTATTTTATGTGTGCTCCATATGCATTTCTTTCATTTTTATGTTTCTCTCACTAGAAATTATTTATACTTGCACATACATATTCATAAGGACATGCATATACATCATCCTACGAAGAAATACATATGCAAAATCATTTTCTCCACCTTGGCATTGCAGCATATGTAATCTTCAGACTCTTCAGGTCGGCTCTTTTTTTTTTTTTTTTTGCTTACTGCTGTAGCAGCCTAGATAGTTTACAAGGCTGGACTTGACCAATCCCAATCGCCTGAGGTGTTAGTTCCTACATGCAATGATGAATTTACAAGCTCCTGTCAGACTTAACTTGTGATGGCTGTGGCATTACTATCAATGATTCTTCTAGAAAGCAATTAGACTTGGCATTGCTATCGCTACCTAATGTGTTTATATCGGCTCCTGTAATTGTTTTCTGAAGCCATAAATTTCTCCAGTTAATTATAAACAAATTGCTCTGCTTAATTAATGGGCATCTCTAACGGGTATTATCTAATATGCATATGAATGAACCCGATGACAGCCTCAGAGGGGCTGGATTAATGATGTTGGGATGGTGGGCCTGAGAGAGAAGCAAATCATCCAGAGACCAGGTCTGCAGGCAGCCTCAGGAAGTTGAGCAGTTAAATGTATGGAAAGACCCCAAAACAAAATGTGGGGCACAGCTAGTACCCAGAGAGTCTGAGGACAAAGCTCATTCAGCAGCGTAGCCTCTTGCTGTCTCCTAGATGCAAGCTCAGAACGCCAAGCGTCACAAGTGGTGGAGCTGTGGATACAACCCAGAGGAACCCCTGTCCTTCTGCAGGCATGGCTTAAGTGAGAAAAGCCAAGAGGCTCACGGTGAGAGCAGTTCTTTCCTTCAATCGTTGCCAAACTTTTCTTCAGATAAAAAGGGGCCTGGCTTTTAATAGCAACCCGTCCTGTGCACTTCCTTCATAAGAGTTATTACTCCAACAGCTGAGTAAACTGAGGCTCATGGAGGTCAGACTAGTTGTGTGGCAAATGAGGGCCGAGGCCAGGATGAGGAGCAACATCCTGTACGTGGTTCTGGATAGCAATACTTGGAGTGTACTTGGTCTTGCTTGAACTGAAGCATCACAGACTCTGGGTCTTGGCCTTTTCTCCTCTTTCCCTGGGGAAAGGATAGGAATGGTGTTTAGGCCAGATTCCATTGGCCAAGGCTCTGCTTCAGAGATCTTATTAGAATTCAGTGACTAACTTAGGAGGCTCTGGGACAAACCTAGGAAGCAGGTCCTTGTCAAAGGAAGACCCCTATCAATAAACTCATCATAGCCAAACCTCCCCTCCCCCACCACAACGTAATCTACCTACCGCCAAAAGATCAGACAACTCTGGCTCCTGAGTTTCGAAGAGAATTACCTACCGCCTTACTGACATCTTCCCTGTAGAGGATGAAACGGACTTCTAATGGAAGAAGAGTTACTTTTAAAAAAAATAGTGCATGTATGTATGTGTGCAGAAGAGGGAGGTGGTTCAATCAGTGACCCATTCATTCATATATATTTATTTCTCAGTTCAGGAATTCATTTTATCACTAATATTTACATATACTTATGCACGTACTGTTTCAGCTATTCATTTCACTAGCCATTTGATGAACCAACTTTCCCTACACACCCATTGTGTGCTAGATGCCAGACTATGTTGTAGATGTACAATTTAATAAAGTAAGAGTCTATGCTTGAAGAACTCATAAACTAATGGAGTGGACAGCCATTTTCATTCATAATTGCACCAGGATGTACTAGATTCGCCAGCAGAGATCTGTAGGATGCACTGGAGAGTCTAGAATTGGCCAAGAGGAAGAATCTTGACAGAAAGAGGGCCTCAAGCAAAGTGAATATCTGGAGTTGCAATGAGGGAGTGTTCTGGGTGACAATAGGTAGACACAACCGCAGATTTCGTGTTCTTTATCTCTCCAAGTGTTAGCCTCTGGGAAGGATTTGTTTGGGCAGAAGAAAAGGAAAAACACTCCTTAGTTTATCTGCCTGTTTCTACCTGCCACTGGAAGATGCAGGGGTCATTCTCAGACCCAGAAAATGACCTGAGGCGAGGAGGGTTTGGACTGGGGAAGAGTCAAGTGTGGCCTGCAGGAACTCATTTGGCCTGCTCATGCTTAGCTGCAGCAGACATAAATCACCAGGATATAGGAAGGGATTCACTCCAAGTAGTAAAAAGGGTTACTTGTTTTCAGCACAGATACTGTTTACCACTTAGAAGTGGAAATCTCCCAGCTTCTCTCTAAGGGCCCCGTAAGACTTATTCTCAATTTATGTAGCATCTTTCCTCCAAATAGCTTTATAAATTTTTAATCAAAATTGTATTTTAGGAAGTGGAAGCTACTGGATTTCTACCAGGCTGTCACATTTGAAAGGAATTTTATGAAACCCAAATGGGATTTTTTAACGCCTATATTTCTCCTTCAACTGGGTTTCCAACCAAGACTTCCAGATTTTTTTCTCTCTCTCTTTTAAAAGGACCTTTTTTAAAAAAAAATATACAATGTCACATCCAAAAATGTGCCATTCGGTAAGTGACATTCTATTTTAATTCACTTTGACAAAATAATGAACTCTATTTGTAGGAGCAAGAGACTCATCTGACAAGGATATATCTCTGGAGTTCTGCTATAAATGAAATATATATATATATTCCATTTTTTTCTGAAAAAGTGTCAAATTTGAGGCTTTAAAAAAATTGGAAATGATGCTAAACGTCTAAGAACTGATAGGTAGCCCCCACCATAATCACACATCCTGCTACTTGATGACCGTGTTTGGGTTTCTTGTTTGAGGTGGTGGCACATACTTTCATTTTGTAGACTTAGGCTTTCTGTTCCCCACAGAAAGTCTAGCTGACTAGCTTCCCTGCCTGGGGCAGGCAAATGGAGCCTTTTGGCTTCAAGACAACCTCAACTCCCTACCAGTGCCTAGCATTTTGTGCTTGCCTCTACCGGTGACATTCATGAACTCTGGACCAGATGGGAGATCATAAGACCCTGTGGTCAGCAGTCCCAAGGCAGAACCCATGGTTATGTCGTGTTGTATAGTTTCTATGTTATATAAATATATGGTTATAACCATGGTTATAAATCATGCTTATAAAGCCTATTGTGTGAAGAAAGGATTCCAGGAGAGGGACAAATGCAGACACACATTCACAACCTCTCTGTTTTCAACTCGGTGTTTAGTCATAGCTCCTTGGTCAGTTTTTAACAGAAGCTAATTTGCATGTTGTATCTGGGAACCTTGAGTTATCAGAGCCATTCTGGAGAAATGGGACTGGAGATGTGAACTCTGAAAAATAAGCAGATGATAAGTCAGAATCCAGGCTGGGCACAGAGGTTGCTATAAACTCCTAGGAGGGGGAGAAGGTAGCACCTGGCATTCCCTGCAGGGAGCGGTAGGAATCCCAGCTGAGAATGCTGGCTCCAGAGCAAGATGAATTTTAATTTTTCATTTTCTTTGAAAAACACAACAATCATAAACAAACCCACCGTATATATTTTTAACTATTTAAGTACGGAGGGAAACCCTTTCTTTCAGCCTCCACACCAAGTCTCCAGACCATTATAGCTGTGGTTTTTGTTAGAATCCAAGAATCACTGAGGGAAGACCCCAGACTCAAGTAGTACGCAAAGGCATGGAGCTTTTACTCTGCAGAAGTCGCCCCATAAGTGGTGACCACTGGAGGGGTTTGCAGGCCCTTTTTTATGTGAGGGTAGGAGAATTATCCAGACAGGTCAGGTAACCTCTAATATGATTGGTAGGGGTAAAGCAGTGACATAGTATAATTGATTGGTTACTATGCTAATTTTATCATTATTGCTGAGGCCTTGAAGAATTTTGAAAACCAGCTCAGTTCTGGCCTTGTTGTCTCCTCTGGTGAGGTGTCCCAGGAGCTAACTCAGATCCAAACTGATCCTTCCTAAGTCAGGGTCATCAATGACTAAAGGCTTACCCTCAGTGTCTCCTTCTGAGGATCCCAGTGTGCTTCCCAGGGAATTGAAATTTTTTATTTCCATGGGTTTTGTACCTCTCAGTCCTGACATTTTCTGTCTTCAGGACACACAGAGAGATGGGTAGATAAATGTTTCCGTCTTAATCACAATAGTAGAGCATGCCATACACATCGATCCCCACCCCGTTTCTATGTCAGTACATGGGGAAGTAGAGGGTTTGTATTTCTCTTGTTATTATGCCTTGTGCTTTATGATCCTGTTCCCTAGAGAACACACTTCAAGTTCTCTGAGAAGGGGCTACAAAGCAGAAAAGACCTTGAGTGGTCATGGTTTCAGGAGACAGGAATGTGGGGACAAAGATCCCTGTGATTATTGCTTATCCCCCCCCCCCCCAGCTTAAGCCAAACAAGACAATCTACTGTGAGGACATTATTATCAATCAATCTTCCCTTATGTTAGAACGTGGACCCCATAGTGTGTGAGTGTGTGAGTGTGTGTGTGTGAGTGAGTGTGTGTGTGTGTGTGTGTGTGTGTGTGTGTGTGTGTGTGTATACACATTTATGTGCATGTATGTAGAGGCCAAAGGTTTCATCAGGTGTCTTTCTCAAGCACTCTCCCCTTTATTTTTTGAGACAGAGTTTCTCACTGAACCTGGAGCTCATTGATTGGCTAAGCAGACTGGCCAATGAGCTCCAGGCATGTTTGTCTCCATTCACTCACCGTAGCTGTGGGGTACAGGTGTATATCTTCCATGCCTGGTTTTCATATAGGTCCTTGTGCTTGTACAGCAAACACTTTTCTGACTTCATCATTTAGCTCCTAAGCTTCTCTTTTCATTTTTAAACATAATATTAAATTAGACATAGTATTATTGGCAATGTTAAAATTAGAATTAATTATATTTCAAGTCATTAAAAATGTTCTCCTTCATTCGTCCATTGTTAGTAGGAGTGCAAAGTTGTACAACCACTTTGGAAATCAATTTGGCTTTTTTTTTTTTTCAGAACATTGGGAATAATTTTACCTCAAGACCCAGCTATACTATAGCACTTCCGGGCATATACCCAAAAGATGCTCCATCATTCCATAAAAACAATTGCTTAACTATGTTTATTGCAGCTTTTTTCATAATAGCAAGAAACTGGAAACAACCTAGATGTCCTCAACTTAACAATAGATAAAGAAAATGTGATACATCTACAAAATGAAATACTATTCAGCTATTAAAAACAAAGTCATCATGAATTTTTCAGGCAAATAGAGGGATTTAAGAATTTCATCCTGAGTAAGGTAATCAAATCCCAAAAGGACATACATGGTATATACTCATTTATAAGTGGATAATAGCCATAAAATACAGGATACCCATGCTATACTCCACGGATCCAAAGAAGCTAAACAAGAAGGAAGGCAGAAGCAAGGATGCTTGAGTCTCACTTAGAAGAGGGTATAAAATAGTCATTTGCAGAATTGCACTCATTCAAGCTCAATGATTGTAAATTCACATTGAGCAGGAATGGAAGGAAGGTAGATGGAGGGAGGGAACAGGGAAGAAGAGGAGATGAGGAGAGGAATGGGGGGGGGGTTTCAGGAATAGGTGTGGAGAGGACAAGATGGATGGGCAAATGGCCATGAGAATGAACGGAAATCTGCAGCTGATGGGGGTATGGAGGTAGGAGGCATCTCCAGAATGAGATAGAGACTTGGGATTAGGGAGACACCCAAGAATCAGTGGAGAATTAGCTGTGACTCACAGCATTGGCAATATGGAACCTGAAGAGGTCATATCCTGTAGCCAGGCAGGAACCCCAATAGGGACACAACTCACCCACAAAACTTTCAACCCAAAATTTATCCTGTCTACAAGAAATGCAGGGATGGTGAATGGAGCAGAGACTGAAGAAATGGCCAACCAATAACCAGCCTAACTTGAGCCCTATCTTACTGACAAGCACCAATCCCTGACACTATTAATGACACTCTGTTATGCTTGCAGATAAGAGTCTAACATAGCTGTCCTTTGAGAGGCTCCACCCAACAGTTGACTCAGACAAATGCAGACACCCACAGCCAAACAGTGGATGGAGCTTGGGGACTCTTATGGAAGATTAGGAGAAAGGACTGTAGGCCCTGGAGGGAATAGGAACTCCACAGGAAGACTAACAGGGTCAACTAACCTGAACTCCTGGGGCTCTCAGAGACTGAACTGCCAACCAAAGAACATATATACTGACTGGACCTAGGCTTCCCAGATGGATGTGCAGCTTGGCCTTCAACTGGGGTGCCAACTATCCCAAAGCTGTTGGCTGTATGTGGAATATGTTCCTATAGCTGGACTGCCTTGTCTGACTTCAGTGCGGGAGGACAGGCCTAGCTTCACAGACTTGATGTGCCAGGGTGGGGGTGAATACCTCTGGGGGTCCCCACCCACTCAAAGGAGAATGGGAGAGAGTGGGAGGAAGAATTGTGGCAGAGTGAGTGGAAGGGAGGACTGAGCAGGATATAAAGTGAATAAGTAAGTAAATAAATAAATAAATAATGTTCTTCTTGATTACATAAAGGTTTCTGTTGCCTTTTATTAAGCACTATTCCAATTATATACAATTATATGTGGTGAGTAATAGTGTAAATCCCTATGAACTTAATATCAATACAGGAAATAAAATATTACTCATACCTTTGAACATCTATTGTTCCAATTACATTTCCCTTTTTTCTAAATCTCTCTGAATCCAGAGACAAACGTTACACTGGACTTTGTGTTTATCCCTCCCTTGCTTTTCTTTTAAACATCTGTCTTCTCTTTGGACATTAACATCACTGGGGAGGGTATGTTGTTTGTTTGTCTGTTTGTTTGCTTACCATGTAGCTTTATTCTGTTTAGGACTATTCCTTTTATAATTCATACAGATTAACAATAAGTAGAATGAAGAATAAAAAACATGAAAATAGGAACAGGAAAAATTTAAGACTTCAAATTTATGTAATCCCCAAAACAAGTGAGACCCAGCAGCACTCTGTGGAACTCCGAAGAGAATGGATGGGAAAAACCAAGAAAAATTTGGGCTTCACTGGAAGATCTCACAGTCATCAAGAAAAAGTACATTCACAGGAGAAAATAACAACCCATAAGGGGACAACTATGGGCAGGACCAAAAAAGAACACAGAGGTTATACCAAAATCACCCAGTAGGATCCAACGATACATACCAAGAAGCCCCAAATACATACACCAGGAAAGCAGAGGCCCTTTCCAATTTGGGCAATGGCTAATAAAGAAGCAAACAAGAACAAGCAATGTCAGTTCTAGAAAGTAATGATAAGAAGAAGAAAACTGTTAGAATTTAGAAATAAGAAGAGATAATCCCCCAAATAAAGAATATGTTGGTGTTTTAAAAATAAAAAGTACTGTAGATGATACAAAATGTAAAAATGAGAAGAGAAAATAAGTGTAATAGAGACAAATGAAGAGATAAAAGGGATTGTGATGAGAATGATAAGATATGCAGAAAATCTAAGGCCTGGATGATTGATGTCGCCAAAGGACAATACCAGAACTATGACAGAATAAATACCTAAAATGTAACTCAATAACATTTAGATGAGATTAAAAACTCTACATATGGAAAAGACAGATGCTGTAGTAGGGAAAACTGACCCCCAAATGATCAAAACTGGGACATATCCTAATGGTAATTATTATAGCCTGACAGTAAAGTATCCTTGCAATAACCAAACAAGATAACCAGGCTATAAGAGAATATGAGAATTAAAAGATAAACACAGGCTAATACAAATGATACCATTTGACACATATAGTGAAGAATAATTCTTACCAGATTTTTCAAGGAAAGGAAATCAGAGATAAGGATTTTTATACCCATCCCAAATGCCTTTCCATGTACAATCATTGGATGTATATACACATACACATGTTCATTGACATACTCCAGAAATTTTGTTCATGAGTCATTCTTGAGGAATATAATAAAGAATGAGTTCTCAAACAAGAGATTATCAGGGAAATCTTGACTAAAATATTGTCAGAAAGCAGCAAATTCATTTAATTGCTGTGATGGTAAATACTGATTGTTTACTTAAAAGGGTCTAAGATCACCTAGAAGACAACCTCTAGGACACACTTCTGAGGGATTATCTTGGCATGCATGTAAAAATTATATAAATTAAACTAACAAGTGAGGTTGGAAGGTCCGCTTTAACACTAGGCAGTAATATTCCATGGGTTAGGGTTTTAACATAACAAGCAGGAAGCAAGCTGATTGTGAACACAGTGCGTGCAGATGGATCAAGTTCCTGCTGCTTCCATTTCTTCCCCACCATGATGGACTGTGAACTGAAATAAAGCTTATGCTCCTTAAGCTGTTTTTGTCATAGCAACAAGACAAGTCACTAATACAACCACAGACCAAAGTGAAAGCCAGGATACAGACAAAAATGACAGAACCCAAGCAGTGTGCACTCTGGAACTATATCTGTAAGAAGAGAAGGGCAAAATATGTTGGGATGGAATGGTGGTTTGAATAAAAATGGTGCCCATAGGCTCCTATCTTTACATGCTTAATCCCTAGTTGATGAACTATTTGGAAAAGATTAAGGCAGCAGTTCTTAACCTGTGGATCATGACCCACAAAAGAGTCAAATGACTCTTTCATGGAGGTCACCTAAGACCATCAGAAAGCAGATATTTTACATTAAAGTGTATAGCAATGGCAAAATTATAGTCATGAAGTAGCAATGAGAACAATTTTATGGGTTGGGGTTCACCACAACAAAAGGAACTATATTAAAGGATCACAGCATTAGAAAGAGTGAGAGCTGGAATTGAAGGTGTTGCCTTATTGGAGAACGGGTGGTTATGTTGCAAGTGTGTCCCAGTGGGTGGGCTTTGAAGTTTAACAAGCCTATGCCAGGCCCAACATTGCCCTCTCTGTCTGCTACCTGCAGATTAGGATGTAGATCTCTTAGGTACTTCTCTAGCCTGTGCACTGTGTGCTCCCCACTGTGATGATAATGGAATAACCATCTGACTGTAAGCAAGCCCCCACCTAAATCCTTTCTTCTGTAAGTTGCCTTGGTCATGGTATCTCCTCACAGCAATAGAGCAGTAGCCAAGACAGATGGGAGCTAAGTGAGTTGACTCCTCCATCTCTAACGGCTGGTCCTCAGCTGTTATTATTTGCAACTAAGAGAATGGTTTGTGTTCCCAGTCTGGAGACTTTTAGATGCAAAGAGCTAAGACTAGAAGGTGGAAGTGAGTTTCCATTGGCTGCACTGCACATTTTAACCATTCGTTGTGATTTTAAGTGGTTATATCTACCTGGACCACAGAGTTTTAATGCTGATCTGAAATGATCCTTGAAAGCATCACATGACATTTCATATGCGAAGGCGCCCAGGCCACTATCCTAGTTTCCTTTCTATTGCTATGATAAAAACCACGAATGAATGACAGAAAGCAGCTTAGGGCAGAAGGGGTTCATCTTGAAGACTACCATCCATCATCAAGGGAAGCTGGGACAGGACCACAAAGCAGTAACCAAGAAGCTGTGGATGAGTACTGCTTACTGGCTCAATCCTGTTTGCTTGTTCTTAACTCCTGACTTGCTCAGTATAAGTTTGCACTCTTATACAACCCAGGACCATCTGCCCAGGGGACAACACTACTCATAGCAAAATCCAAATCAATCATTGTTCAAGAAAATATCCCACACACTTGCCTGCAGACCAATCAGATGAGGCATTTTATCAGTTGATGTTAATGACTCTAGATGACTCTATGAAATGATTCTAGATTTTGTCCCATTGACAAGAATTAACCATCACAATCCATCATCATCATCATCAACAACAACAACAACATCACCATCACCACTACTACCAGCACTAGCACCAGCACCAGCACCAGCACCAGCACCAGCACCAGCACCAGCACCAGCACCAGCACCAGCAGCACCACCACTATCATCTTGTCTCACACATGTTGTAAATATTTAGACATTATTTTAGGATATATTTAAATTGTGTGTGTGTGTATGTGTTCGTGTGTGTGTGCATGTATGTGCATTCTCACACATGAGAAGATGACAGAAGAGGCCATCAGATCACCTGGAGCTAGAATTACAAGTGGGCTGCTTCATGTGGATGCCGGGAACCAAACTCAGGTCTTCTGAAAGAGCAGCAGATGCTCGTAACAGCTGAGCCATCTCTCCAGTCTCCAAGATTTTTTTTAAACATTTTTTGAGACTTTTGTTTTACCTTTATCATTTTGCGTTTTAGTTCTTAAGTAACAAATCCCATTTCTTCACTCTTTTCTATTTTTCTTAACTTTTCACCTTAAGCCTTTAATCTTTTTGTCTTATCTTTCATCTCATTTACTTTTATATGCTTAACCTTTAATTTTTTTGTGGTATATAGCCTTTTACATTTTCTTTTAAACTCGGTCATTGTATTCTATTATTCTTTTTACATTCCTAACCTTTTGCTTTTATTGTGATTTATATCCTTTGTCACTATGTATTGCTCTTTTATTGTTGTTTTAATCTCCTCCTAACCTTTTATTCTCCTTTTCATGATTGGAATAATCTCATTTTTTTATTGTGACCAAAAATTTTATTTTCCTTTTTTAAACAATAGTTAGGCAGAATGTGTTCCCATTGGTGTGGTAGCAAACAGAAATCTAACCCCATAAGGACAGGAGACTGGAGCTGGCTCCTTTGCATTTGTCAAAAAAGAAAGGGGAAAAAAAGTGCCCTCTGTGCCTCCCAATTTCTCTTTGGAGTGAAGGTCATGGATTCCAAGCACAATTTTGCTTTCACCTCACCCCCTGAACACCCAGAAGATCCATGGGGTAGATGACCAGCTATTATAAGAACGGAACTCTCTTCTAACATCCCTTGCCCTCTAGAATTGCCTAGAGACTCCCGTGTTTAAGTTAGTCATTCCCAAGTCAATTAGACCCATCAGGCTTCAGTCCAGAGGGCTATTCACCTTGGCTTCAATTGGCCCAAGGCATACATTTTCCCTCTCCTTCTCGAAGCAGAATGCTGCTTTCTTAAATCTATTTGCCTCCCTGCTGCATCCTAAAACAGCAAGGTGCTCAGCCACCTTCTCTGCAGGAGCAATACCCTCAAGGAACAGAGAGCACTGATTGGCAGCTCTTGGCTTCACTAGAAGCTTCCATGGTGTAATTGATCTAAGTCAGAACAACTAGCAATGGATGCCAAGCCTAGGAAGTAATGTCCGGGGCCAGTGTTTGAGGTTGAGGTACAAGGCATTTAATTTTCACAGCTTTACAAAAAAGAACAATTATTCAGACCTTGTAGGTCCCAGGCCACCTTCTTATTGAAGCTTGGCCAAAAAACAAAACAAAACAAAAAGCAAAAAACAAAAAAAACAAAAAAACAAAAAAAAAACCAAACCAAAAAAAACCAAACAAACAAACAAAAAAAAAAAAAAACAAACAAAAACCCCAACCCTGTTATTTTTCTACAGTTGATTAAAACAAGGTCCTCAAGCTAAATAAAATACCTGAGCAATGTGCCCAGTGTCAGAACTGCTCAGGAATGGCTCCTGTGGTCTGACTGGGGGGCACTGGGTCTGTTTCAGATAACTCTGATCGTGATTTCTTATGCAGAGTCATGTATCAGTATGTATATTGAAATAACTAACTCAGGGGCTCAAAACTAAGAATAACACTTCTTTTGTGTGTGTCACATGGAATGGTTTGTATGTACACATGTTCATACGTGTATACATGTGTATGTACACATGTTCATACGTGTATACATGTGTAGAGGCCAAAGGTCAGGTGTCTCTTAAGTCGCTTCACCTTGTCCTTTGAGACAGAATCTCTCACTGTACTTTGAAGTCACTGCTTCAGACAGACTGAGGGGACAGCAAGCTCAGAAGCGTCCTCTCTCAGTCTCCTCAGCTCTAGTATGAGAGTCGCATGGCTCCATGCCAGGTTTTTTACACGGGGGCTGAAGATCCAAACTCAGGCTCTGGTGCTTGCACAGAAAGCACTTTGCTGTCTGCATCAATTACTTTTCTGTTTCTGTAATAAAATCCCACGTCTAGGAGAAGCTTAAAGATGGAAGTTTATTTCAGTTTTCAGTTCCCGAGGGCGCGTGTTCAGAGGGTGGGAGAGAAGGGCAGCAGGACCAGAAAGCTGGCTGATCACATATCAGTCACACACAGGAAGCAGCAAAATGGAACCAGCCCCGTGACACACTTCCTCCAGCAACTCTCCACTTCCTAAGAGCTCCAGAACTTCCCCCAAACAGCATTGTCAACTGCAGACCACGTGCCCAAACATGTGAGCCTTTGGGGACAGTTCTCATTTAAACCACAGCACCACCTGAGCCACCTCTCCAGCCAGGTGAGTTCAATGTGTAAGACTATGTCCTTTATTCTCCATTATTCTTAGGTATTTCATCGAAATGCATATGTTTATCCTGGTGCTGACTTTTGCTTTATTCATTAAATACTTGTGGGGGTGGGGAGTGTTAAAGGTCATTGGTGATGCTGGATGTCGCCTTGCCTTTGCTGTTTGCATGACAGTCCCATGGGCTCGGTGACTTTTCTGTAAAGTGTCAGAGAGTAAATACTGGCTTTCTGTGCGTAACAATTGAGTTCCACCATTGTGTGTGAACACACAAGCAGCCACAGTCAATCTATACACAAGTGTGGTTAGATTCTAGTCACAGATAATATTTAACCTGAATTTTCTATATTTGTATTTATTCTTTCATATATGTATATATATATATACATGTACATCATATACATATACAGCATCATATACATATGCTGTACTTTGGTGGAATTCTCCCTGATCATCCTTTCTTGTCCACTTTCCCTTTCCACTGAACCCCTTCTCAACAAGTCCTCCTCTTACCTTCATGTGTAAGTGTGTATGCACGTGTCTGTATGTGTGCATGTGTATGTGTATGTATATGTTTGTGTGTGTATGTGTGCATGTGTATGTATATGTTTGTGTGTGTGTGTTTGTGTGTGTGCAAGCCCCACTGCATTTAATTAGGGTTGCTTGCATTAGCATAGGTTGAGACTTATTTACTTATGCAAAGGCATCACATATCACAAAATATTAGGCATCTTTCAACTGGTTATAGATATAAAAAATTATTAGTGTCAGGCACAATGCTATATGCCTGTAATTCCAACACTCAGGAGACTAAGGCAAGGAGACTATGAGCCTGAAGCCAACCTGAACTTCATACTCAGATCCTAACTCAACACAACAAGAAAAAGCAGCAACAAAATGCACACTCTTACCCTGTAAAACAGCCATTTGGCCAAATTTGTCTGGTGTCTGGTGTCCCCTGTTCTAGGAGCTACCCAATAACATTAATTTTTTTTTGATGATAGACGACCTAGATAGTGTTTCCTAAAAGGGTAAAATAGATACCTATTCTGCCCTGTGTTCTGTTTAATTTCCACCTGAAATTCTTGATAGGACTCCTAGGGCACTAGACTACCGTGATATCATCTCTTCATCATAAAAATATAGTAAGAGAGCTTCGTGCCTATATGCCATGGTGTTGTGAACAAAAATAGACCTAAAAACAGATAATTTACTTGCTATCTAATTAATGTTATACAGAAGGACTACTGATCCAGTGCTCCTACAAAGTCATCATTTTTGGTAGACGCCTCCAATATTAAACTGACTTATGGTCGATAACCCTAAGGAACAAGTTAACTAATTCAGCCACATGGTCATATATTTTGCAAACAATTTAGCTCTGAGAGGACACCTGGAAACTATATTTCTCAAGGTTAAATGCTCCATGGGTGTTTACCAGGGTGTTTTATGAATGAGGTGAGCATTTTGGTCCACTTGCTGTAAATTTGTTTTCCAAGCAAAAATTACTGCTGTTCTGCTCTGATGGAGAAATGTGGGGGCTCAATTGGCCTTCAGCTGTGAGCTGGGGTATATCTGAGAGCTTTCTCAAGAGAATCTCAGCCTGTGGAAGACTCTGGCAGACTGTCCTTCCTGTTCTCCATATCTATGTCCTTGTCTTTTTTAATTATTTGTTTTATGTGTATGGGTGGTCTGCCTGCATGTATGTCTATATACTGTGTGCATTCCTGGTGTCCACAGAGGCCAGAAGCGGGAGCCAGGTCCCCTGGGACTGGAGTTACAGGTGTTTGTAAGCTGCCTTGTGGGAACTGGGAATCTAATCTCGTCCTCTGGAAGGGAAGCCACTGCTCTTAACCACTGAACCACCTTTCCATCTCCATCATGACCCCAGCACTCTTCAGAAAACACTGGCCCAACCCCACTAACTGATCAGTAAGGTCGTGTGCTTTTCACCATGTCAACATCAGCCTACCTTGCCTGTCAGGTGCTGTGAAGAATGCCACAGAATAGCTAAAAGACTCCTGTGTGGTGAGGAAAATGTCCGTCCGAAACAGATGTTCATATCCACCTAGGAGGGAGATGAGAGGAAGCTGAGAATACATCTTTTCCTGTTGGTCCTTTGAGACAATCATTCATTCCTACTCAGGAATAGCTGAGTGCTTACTAAGGGGACCCAGGGGAGGACTGTGCTTACTGTGTCACACACACACACACACACACACACACACACACACACACACACACACACACACATTCTGAATTAGGATGTTGGAAGTTCCCCTGAAACCTCAGCACTGCTCATGTATGTCGTTTAGGGACTGGTTTCAGTTTAACTTATTTCCATATGTGGTGGATCATATAGCTCAGTGGTTGTTCACCCAGCCATACTTTAGGACCACAGTGAGCTTTGACATCATGCAGATGCCAGCCTAGACTGCTTTAAACACTGTCTCTACAGGTGGGATTAGTTTTCAGAGCTCCCAGAATCTTGAAGTACAAGGTTGAGCATAGCTCATACCTGTGAGTCCCACCCACCTATCTCAGGTGTTGGTTGCTGAGAAAGGAAACATCAGTGCTGGTGTTACATCATCAGCACACAAGGTGTGGCTTCATCAACACAAGTCTGTGGCTTCCCTGAGTAGCTTTGCTTTCTCTGGACACAACCCCAACCATTTGCCAACACATTGTCAATGTGCCCTAATCTTAGTGCAATATGTTGTGGTTTAGATGTAAACTGTTTGTGGACGGTGTATTTCAGTTAGCATAAGCTAAAGGGCAGGTCACTGGAATATTGTGCATTTATTTCATGATATGGGGATAGATGTATCCATCCAAAGGAGGGAAAGCTAGCATTGAAGAAGTGTCAGAAACTAAAACATCCAGTTCCCCTCTCTCCCTCGGCTCCTTCTCCTCCCCTCCTCTCTATCCATCCCTCTTGCCTTTCCTTTATACATCAACTTCATTCCCTCTTCCTTTGAGACCAGCTTTCTTTTCCTCTATCTTCCTTTCCTTCATGATCTCAGGGCAACCAATCCATAGTAAGTGCCTGCAGTCCCTAGGTACCAACCTTGGACTCAGAAGAAAAGTAGTGAGTGGCCCGACCTGGGTCCATTAACTCCACTGCATCTTTCCCATCAGCACCATTAAGGAGGACAGTGAAGATCAAGTTGGGCTTCCATATACTCTGCCAGAAACAAGAAGGAGGAAGCCATGAGCTAGCAGACTTCTCTAAAGATGATTCTAACAACAATGTTTGTATAAACCACTATAAGCCTTTATATATTAAGGAGGAGTATAGACAAACCAAGAGATGCAGGCGTTCAGTACAAATCACCATGGGGATGTCTAAGGATTTAGTGTCATTATAACATTTGGAGAAGGTGATGGCCACACTTAGGTATCAATTTGCCTGGAGCTAGAATCTACTAAGAGACAAGCCTCTGGGCACACCTATGAGAGATTTTCTTGATTGGGTTATCTGAAGTGGGAAAACCCACCCTAAACATGGGAGCATCTTCTATAGATGGACCAGATATAAGTGGTCCCAAGGGAATGTTTTGTCTACTTGTTTTCAAGTCTTGGGGACAAGCTCATCCACCCTGTTCACTGCTCTCACTGCCGCCATCTTTCCCTGATGTCAAAACCCAGCTCTTTCAGCCTTCTAAGAGGGACTGAAGGCCAGTGGCCCTCCAGAAGTCCTTCAGTTCCTCAACACCAATTTAGGACTTCTGTGGGATCCAGCCTCACAGGCTGAACATCTCCCATGTTCTGAGCCTCTCCAGACACTATGGAGCTATCTAGACTGTGTGTAAGCGGATAGGCTTGAGCCCTTTCTAGTAGTTCTGTTTTTCAAGAGAGTCCTGATACAGAAAGCAAGAGGAAACTTCATAGAGAAGCCAGCTAATACTGATGAGGCAACTCACAGGGCTGTCTGGGCAGCTCTGTGCTCCTCAACCTCACTGGACCTTGCAAAAATCCCATTAGAAGCCATTTCTGGTTTTCCCCTAGATTACACACCTGTCTGTGAAATCTGTCAGAGATGATTGTGGAGATCTTTAGTCATGGCTCTTTCGAGGTTCCTTGACTCACTTGGCAGGCCGTCTTAGAAAAACGTCGAAAGCAGAGTTGTCATTCCAAGTTAGTAGAGACGACTGATCACCAGGGTTCAGTTCACAAGTCGGATAATGCTCAGTGAGATGACGCTGATCTTGACGAATTTCAGTCACTGTGGCAGAATCCAATTTGTACTGGACCTTGTTTGTCAGCCCAGCACTCACAGCATCAGAGGGTGGTGGTGGCATGCAGGGTAGCAGGTGGTCAGCAGGGGATAATTTATGCTATGCAGCAGTCAAAAAGGTTGCAGTTACACGCGCGTGTGTGTGCATGTGTGTGTGTACCAGTGTTCAATCTCTCACTGAACTTGAAACTTGCCCATTAAATGAGACCAGATAATTAACAAGCCCCGGAGATCCTCCTATTTCTATGTTCCCAGCACTGGGATTATGGATGTGCACCGCCACATCTGACTTTTTATATGGAAGCTGGGGCTCCGAACTCAGGTGCTCATGCTTAGAACCATAAGCGCCTCACCCACTGAGCTATCTGCCCAGCCTCAACTATTGCTTTTTAAAATGTTCTAACACTTTCCTTAAACCTTATTCTACAACTGGCTTCTGCTTTATTTTCTAAGTTTTTACTGAAGCGACTATAGTCCTTCATATGCATGTTGAACACAATGAATATTCACAGACTAAACACATGAGTACAACCATCACTGAGATCAAGAAATGGAACCTGGCCAGTGCCCCACAGTCTTTCTGGGTGGTGACTTTCAGTCATTGCATCTACCCAAGGGGGCCATTGTCTCAACACCCAACAGCATGGTTTTGCCTGTTTCTGACATCTATAAGAAATAGAGTAATAAACATCTAGTCTTTTATACATCTTGCATTTGAGATGAATGTATTCTGCTGTGTAGACATAACCTGTTTGTACAGCATTCTAACATGTAAGTATACCAAAATAGTCTCTTCAGACTACTGGTTTTGGATATTTAGGGAGTAATCCTTTTCAAAAGTATTACAAGTAGTCCTGCTCTGCTCATTCTAGAACACGTTATTGCTGTGCCCACCGATGCATCTCTACTGGATATGTAATTAGAAGTGGAACAGTGGTGGAATAGGTATGTATGTGTTCTGCTTTGACCCTGATGTAAACTCGTTACCAAGATCATTGTACCGATTCACACTTCCGCCAGCAGCGGAGCAGAGCTCACCCCATCCCTCGCTCTCACCAGTCTCCATCTGGACTGTCACCGCTTTTCTCTCTTCAGCCAGGACCTTGGGCGTGAGTGGCTTAACTTGCATCTCTTTGTTAATGAAGTTGGGTATCGTTTCACATGTTTGGCTTCATTTATTTTATTAATAGACATTTGGATGTTCTCTTTGTGCAATATGTATTTAAGCCTTTGGCCTATTTTCTCTCCTGTTGGGGTTTCTTTCTCTAGTTGGTGGCTGAGAGTTCTCTTTAAATATCGCAGTCATGTTCTATGTTGGATATAGATGTCAAAATACCTTATTCCACTGAATAAGGCATGAAATTTTTACTACCTTCCTTTTACATACTCAAATATAATATATTTGTGACCCCAGATTTTCTTCTAAAATGTTCTTGTTTTTATTGCTTATGCTTATAGCTACTATGTATTGGTATTTAGTTATTTCCTTGGTATAAGATAATAAAATTTAAAATACCATGCTTTCCATATAATCCACAAGGCACCATTAACTATATCAATTTTCCTTCCCTGTGCACTTCCTTAATCACACATCAGATGGACTTTTGGGGGATCCATTTGGAGTCATTAGTATTTCTTTTTCTATCTTGGTGACAATTCTGTATTGTCCAAATGTCTATATATGAATAATTGACCTTGCTAACTTGCAGTGTAAAGTATCCATTCTTCTTCCAGACTATTCTATTCTTGGTCCTTTGAATTCCCATATGAATTTTAAAATCTATTTAACAGTTTTAGCCAATAGGACAAATTTACTTGGTTTTATTAGGCTTATCTGGTCTACAGACACTGTGTGGGAGAAATGATATCTTGTGGTGTTGAGTTTCCAATACATGAACATGATATATCTCTTCATTAATTTACATTTTCTATAAATTCTCTCAGCAATATTTTTATTAGACTTTATCCTGGCAACATGAAAGTTATTGATGATGTTACAAATTGAATATTTTGTCTTCATTTTAACTTGCAGAAATTTTCTGGAAGAAATACAATTGATTTTTGCATATTATCCCATATCTGGCAACTTTGCTAATCATACTTATTAATTCTAATAGTTTGCACATTGTCTAAGGCTGCTGTAAAAATGACCACTAACATAGCGTCTGCTTCAGTCAACAGCAATGAATTCCCTCACAGCTCTAGAACCCAACAATCCAAAATCAGCTACAGTGGCTAGAAGCAACATACCACAGAGCTATGACCCATCTGCCCCTTGCCTTTTCCAGCTTCAGGCAACACCAATATTGTTTGTGACCACACCATTGAAACCTCCAGCTCCATCCTCATAACCTGATCCTTGTCTGCCTCTCAGTGTTGATGACCAGCTTGACAGAATGAAAAATCACCTGGGTAAACCTTCCTGTGACAATCACCTGGGCATGCCTGTGACAATCACCTGGGCATACCTGTGGGAGACTATCTGTGTTATGTTCACTGATGTGAAGACACCCATCTTTACTGCAGAGGACCACATTTCTGTCCTGGAATTCCCTGGCAAGAATCCTACAGGGATTGTGTAGGAGAAGAGAATGAAGTAGCATACCTAACTCTCTACCTCCTGACTGGGGATGCGATGTCACTGACTCCCTCAAGCTCCTACTGCTGTGATTTCCTGCCAAGACAGACTGTAACCTCTTCAGAATCCATAAGCCAAATAAACCCTTTCTCCCTTGAGTTCCTTTTGCCAGGGTATTTCATTAGAAAAAAAAAAAAACAAAGACAATCAAACCAACTTCTCCTGCTCTCCTATGAAGACGTTGGTCAGGTAATCCAAGACCATCTCTTCATCACAAAAGCCCTAAATTGGTCGTCTCTGCAAAGACCTTTGTCTAGAATGAGGAACATTTACAGGTTCTGTTATTCTGCCACTATTTGCCTGTTTTCTTTTCCAAAGCACATGATCATGACATGTGTGAATAATGGCATTTCCTCTAACCATTTATGTTTATTATCATCTTCTAAATACAGATGCTATTTTGACGTGTGATGGAGTTGCAGCCTGATAAGCCAGTCGTAAATATAAAATATCCTGCTGAATGCCTTTGATACCTCTCCTCCTGAACACTCTGTCTTACCAGCATGGCGTCCTGCAGAGCATGGGTTTCTCACCCTTATGGCTGTGTGGCTGGCTGCTGTGGCTCACCACCGCCCAGCATCTTAGAGTGTCAGTCATGGAGTTGGAAAGGTGGCTCAGCTGTTAAGAGCACCAACTGCTCCTGCAGAGGACCCACAGTTTGTTCTCAGCACCGAGGTAGCAGCTCACGACTTCCTGTAACTCCAGCTTCGAGGGATCCAGTGCTCTCTTCCAGCTTCTGGAGGCTCCAGGAACATACATGGTGCACAGATAAATATGCAAGCAAAACACACATGCACATCAGGTTTAAATTTAAAAACTGAGAGTCAATCATACTACATACCACTAGCCCAGGAAACAATCCAAATACGAAGTTGGAAGTGCATTCATTACTCTCACTGCCCCCATTGTAAAGCCAAAACATCCTAAATCAAGGACCACTTGTAGGACGCAGTGTCATTAATCTTTCAGACAAGAGGCTCAGAAGCAGGACTGGAGACTGAGGTTCTCCCCTGAGTCTGTGCTTTTTGTGGTAGCTCTCTGCTTGAGGCTCTAACACCTGATAACCTCCTTGAATCCAGAGGCCCATGGAGTCCTAGGCAGAGCAGTGTCAGTCCCAGGCCATGATTTTGATCTAAGGTTATAATTAGGGCAGGCATAGGCAGTGCAGTAACACAGAGACAATCAAGGACACTTCTTCCTCAGTAGAGCCTGGTGCTTCTAGCTGACTGCCTCATGGCTGCCATTTGTAAACCATTAATATTTTTATCACTGAATGTGTTTTAGAAGTAAGATCCCACGGGTTCGGCAAGGGGACAGTCACAGGGCTTCTGGGCCTCAGCTCACTCACAGTCTTTCCTCTTGTCATCCAAGGATAGCTCTCGGGATGGCCTGCAGAACAGGACTGCTCACCTAAACCCTACCCCACAATTACAGTTGCCTTCTACCCTAGGCAGCACAGAGGGAAGCAAGACTCTAATACACACCCTGCAGATTGTTCAGGGAGGGATATAGCACCACTGCCCATCTGGAGGAAGGCCAGCTAAGAAGTCCTATCTCCTGGGGACCTAACCACTCAACTCTCCAAACTAGGCACCACATGCGATACCTACAGCAGTGATACCTAAACCATCGTATGGAACTCATTTACTCTGAGTTAAAGCTGTGGATCCATGGAAAAGAGAGCTAAAGACTTAATTTCTCTAAACCAGCCATACTCCTATTGTCCTTTGAAACCTCAGTCCTTCATCCAAAGGAGGTGGAGCCTGAGGGAGGTGGAGCCCGAGGGAGGTGGAGCCCGAGGGAGGTGGAGCCCGAGGGAGGTGGAGCCCGAGGGAGGTGGAGCCCGAGGGAGGTGGAGCCCGAGGGAGGTGGAGCCCGAGGGAGGTGGAGCCCGAGGGAGGTGGAGCTTGGCATCCCTCAGGGGAGAAGATTGAACTCCTTGTATCCTGGGGCAGGACACCAGAGCACCTGGAGGGATCCACACTTAACCCACTCCAGCATCCTCCCTTACTGACTTCCTGCCAGGGAGACCCTTCCTGCCTCCTTTCCCAAGCCTGACTTGAGTTTGTCTCTCCTGGACAGTTCAGGATTGCCTGTCAAAAGCAACTGCCAAGCAGGAATGATAAAACTGGACTGATTCCGTGCACCACTCGAACGCTCCACATTTGCATTTATATGTGCATTGTGTGATAGAAAAATAAACTTTGAAACCCATGTTAATAGCAGAAAACTTAAATTTTTCTTAGGACATTAAATAACAAATGGAAGCCGCCATGACAAGCCTGGAGAAAGACGACAGAAGAGAAGAAAAGGCTTTATCTATAATAGCACTTCTTTCACGCTTCTTAACCTCGAGGCCACACATTCTCATTTTGCTCCGAGCCTTATAAATATCGAACAGCTCTAGGTGCAGTTTGATCCTTGCCAAAGCCCACCCTGCCAACTTGTGGCTGACCCCAAAACCAATGGCAAGAGCCCATTCCCACAATACTGTGGCTTTCTATGAGTGCCCCATGGTGACTCCCGGCTCAAGACTGTATATTTCTCACTTGTCTGAATGCAAAGTAAGAGTGGCTATTTTTATAGAACAAAACCAGAGTGGAAATGTGGGATTCGGCCCATCTGTATGCACCGCTGCACCTGAGATTCTCAGTGCACATAATAAATCTGTCTTTTGAAACTTTCTTCTTTGCAGTTTTGACACAGATAAATGACAAGTATTAAATCTTTGGGGAAAATAACCAGCTGCTGTAGTGGTTGAATTACTGAGACATAAGCTTCCGGGCCTACCGATGTGAAACACCAGCTTACAGCTCCAGGAAAAAGGCCATAGGTGAGCTGGGAGAATGTCAGGGGTGACCCCAGACTGTCTCTGTCTTTATCAACCCAGAGAAACTCAGGGTCATGTCTCATCTCAGGGAAGGTGAACTTTGGAAGCCACTACTATAAACTTAAGCTTCAATCAGGAAGAGGACCTTTTGAGGTCACATGCTACACTGTGTTTCAGAACTTGGATCATTGACTGGTGGGCTTTTCCCTCCAGAAAGAGAAACACAGTGAAAGACAAAGCAAGGACTGGTGATAGACCATCTGTTCTCTGCTCAGAGCAGTGGTGTTAATAGGTGTCAGGATGATGGGCTGGCTTTAAAAGACCAGAGCTAAGCATACCTATCCTGAGAATTTCACATGCTCATACATTACAGGTTGATCATAGTCACCCTTCACTCCCCACTCGTAACTTCTCCCAGACCCCCCCCAAACCCCCTAAATTCAAGTCCTTCTTGTGTATTTTTTTCCCTTTTGTTTTTATACCACTGAGTCCCATTAGTGCTGCCCATACACACATGGGTAAGGGGCGATCCAATACAGCACAGCCCTTCCCTAGCCTACAACTGTCAATAGTTCCTCAGGTGGGGGGTGGAGTCTCTCCTGTCCCTCCCCCATCCATACTACGTAGGAAATGGAGGAAGTCTTGAGTGTGTGGAGACCCTCATGAGTGTGAATTTTAACAAAGGCACAGCTAGCTAGTTGAGGACTCCAAGACCAATCAACCCTGAGAAGTTGCCACAGCCATTCTCCACACAGACCAGGCTCAAGATGGATGGGAAAGCAGAGTCAAGCAGAGTGTTTATGAACAATTGCTCAGAATAATGGCTGGTGAATTCGTGTCAGACTAGAAACTGCAACTTCCTCCTCTGGGACGCTCAGAGCCGGAGATTGCTCTCCTACATAGACCTCCAACCTAGCTCAGCTGAGCCCTCCCCCTGTGCTGTACCTAATAAACAAGGAGGTTCCGTGTTGCAGCTGTATCCATTAAAGAACCCCAACTTCATCGTATGTGTGTCTGTGTCCTGTCCTTTCTTTCTGCCCCCAGCCTAAGTTCTAGGACCCAAGGCTCTCAAAAGCGACAATGCTGGAGTGCTGACTCACCTGATCGTAGGCAGGACTGGTGCAGGCAACCACACAAGAGCACAAGAGCAGTGCTTCTGTCCTGTTCAGAAGAGAGTTTTGCCCCAGTTCTCCCTGGCCTCTGCCTCTTAAGTTCTTTCCAACTCCTCTTCTTCAGTGTCCCCTGGGCCCAAGGGGGCGGTGTCCCATTGATAGCTGAACACTCTACAGACACCTCTGCCCTTGGATCAGTGGCAAGCCTGAACTAACTACCATCCATTGCACAAAGACAGTTCTCTTATAAGGAGTACGCTGAGCTAATTCATGGGTAAAGAGATGTGAATCTAGAAGGCATGTGTTACTATGTCCATTTATACTAGTAGTAGTAGTAGTAGCAACAGTAGCACCAACAACAGTAGCAGCAGCAGCAGCAGCAGCAGCAGCAGCAGCAGCAGCAGCAGCAACAGCAGTAGTAGTAGTAGTAGTAATAGTAGTAGTAGGTTCAGCTCCAGCCCTCTGAGTTTCAAAGCCATGGGTTTGTCACAGTACCAGACACGAAGGGCTTGGCATCTTGTGTGTGTATCCCTAACGCCCCCACTCCAAGCATCACCCAGCTTAGAGATCAAGATATTTAAAACATTAAATTTAACCTCTGACATTTTTCCTGTATCCCAGAGAATATTGAGGATGGTCTCAAAAATCCCAGACTTGGCATCAGAACCAAATCCTCCTGATGGCCATAGAAGTTGTTGTGCCTGGGAGTTTAAAAAAAAACAGTGCCATTTTTTGAAAGTCATACATGTTTGTATGGCCAGCCAATAATTTTAACAGTGAGCTGACCCCCAAATGTTAGCAGAACTAAAGTGAGAGGAAGGGAGACCAGGGCTGGACCTAAGGAGCAAGGGGAAGGCTCACAGGAAGTACAGCCTGGTAGCTCAGAGAACCCATGACTAGTCCCAGCCAAATCCCAAAGGCAAGTGAGGGCTCTGACAGGATTAGCTGCAATACAGGGAGTGCTGCCTCAGAAGCAAGTGCTCTTCTCCAACATAAGAGCGGTGACCTCATGTGGGGCTACCGATTCCATCTGATGAAGCTGAGGAAAAGCGTCTGTTTAGAAGTGAAGTAGGGATCTTAACACAAGGGTCCCCCTTAACCCTTTTGCTCTGTGACCCAAATAATTCATGGGTAAAGAGATGTGAGGAAATGTTCATCAAGGGGCAGGCGTGAGTGCCCAGATGAAGCTTCCTCTGCCCTGTCCCACGGCAGTGGAATGCCAGCAACCATTGTTAAGAAGGCCACTCCTAGGAAGGCGTCCATCCCCAACTGGGTTCCCAAACTTCTCCCTTCCCTACAGTCACTGGCACTTGGAGATGGGGCATCCATGTTCCTAGGGTTTCTCGTCCCAGTGTTCCTGCAATGGACACGACAGAGTGGATATCAGAGTTCTTAGACCCCAAGCTTGGTCTCTGAACATCCCCAGACCTCAGTCTCCTCATCCATAAGTGCAGTACCAGCATGTCAAGGTGAGAGGAGAAATGGTAACACATAGAAGTGTGTTGCAGGGTATTTGTGGAGGCTAACACTCTACACTACCATTCTACCTTATGCACAAGGACCAGCTGTAAGAGAGATAAGAACACACACTTTGGAGGCAGGCACACACAAAGAACAACCTTTCTGTCCTTCAGTTTCTGTATCTACAAAATGGGATTCAAAGTAAGTACCTACTCCAGGAAGTGCTGGAGGTGAATGCAAGACAAAACATGCAAATGAACTGTAAACGTGTAAGACACTTTCAAATGAATCAATATACAACTCAATTGCTGGTCCCAACATATGTGTTTAATATTATTAATTCTTTTAAACTTAAAGCCAAGAAATAGAATAAACCAAGTAAAAAAAAGCACTGAAAAGTGTTTACATTTATTTCTAACATACAGTTTGTGTCTGGTATAGATGAGCTGTGCAGACAATAGGAGTTGCTGCTCCCAGCGGGAACCTGCCAGAATTGAGCAGCTCTGCCTTAAGCCTACCCAGGCTGAAATTCATCCTTAACACACTGTCTTCATCACGGCAGAGCTGGCTTCACAGACCTGCAGCTTTTGCTGTCTCCCACGGCCCTGTGTTTGGGAAGGCTATGTTCAGAAGGCTCCCTGCCTAATTTAGTCCTTTGCTCTTCTTGCCTAGAGATTTTTAATGCCTTTAAACAAGGGAGCCCACAGTTTCATTTTCAATCTAACTCTGCAAATTAAGTGACTGGTGATGCTGCCTAATGTCCTGAGACCCTGTGGGACTGGTCCCCAGAACCTACCTGGCTTGTGCTACCCTCCTCCAGGAAAACCCACTCTGTGTTTCCTGAGAACCATTTCTGATACCCACAGTTCTAATCTTGGCTGCTACCCTAGCAAGATGGTGAGAGGAAGTGTGGTTTTGCCGTCAGATCTCAGGGGTCTGCTCTTCAGAAAGCTGGAGCTGCTAGTCCCACACTCACATCGCGGCCTCTTCTCCTGCTCTTACCTGCTTGGCATTTAACAGTGCTAGAATTCAACAGGATATTTTTAGCTTGACCCTGCTCATTAAATTCTCTCAACAGTGTCTTAGGTATATGGTACTTTATCTCTCAGAAGAGAAAGCTAAAAGGGTTTCATGAATCAAAGAGCAGGTGGGAAGCCATGCTAGGCTACACATACAGGCGTGTTTGGCTCTGTCCCCTGACTACCCCTTTATGTCTGAATTCCTGTCCTTTCTGGACACCTAAGAGAAGTCCTACACACTCTTCCTACCAGGGACTACTCTTCCACCCCACTCCCTAAAGCCTTCCCCCCCCCCAATGTTTAGTGCAGCCAAGAGATATTGATTGTTGGGTGCACATAAAGGTCTATGCAACAGACTCACAAGCCACAGGGCAAGTGTGTTCAGATAAAAAGAAACCATTCTCTCTGTTTTGGAAGCCAGGAGCCATTCTAGTAAATCCTCATTGTTAACATATAAACATTCTATTCCTCAAGTGAACTTGGCCTAATACAGTCCTTAACTGAACCATATCCACAAAGACTTCTTTGTAGGAATGAAAAGAACATTCAAAAGTTCTAAGGTTTGGGGTGGGGCTATCTCAGGGACCTAGCAAAGACCTGCAGGTAGACAGGGGAGCCCGCAGAAAGATTTCCTCACCTTGTCAACCCTGATCACCCTCCAAGACCGTCTGCTCCACACAGTAGCAGGTCCACTGTGCTAAGGCGGATCTGCAGAGGGGCAGCCACCAGTGAAGTCCTAAGCCCAGAGAAGCTGGGACAAGGTCTCACTTAACATGGTTCTTGTCAATTGCTCTAGGCATTTCCATCAACTTCACATTCATTTGTGGCAGGGATGGCTTGGTTTCTGACTTAACGGCAGGATGGACATATTACCAATTTACATGGCTTCAAAGGGCAGACATTGTCAGCGAAGCTTTCATTATTGCTCTACTAACCCTGACATCTTTTGTTACTGTAGTGGTTTGGGCAGAATCTTCAGTTTTCCTTTAATTCAATGTTGAGACAAAGAAGAAGAACAAGGGAAAGGGGAAGAGAGAGGGAGAGAGGGAGAGGGGGAAAGAGGAGAGACAGAGAGGGCGAGAGAGAGGGAGAGAGAGAGGCTAGAAGGGAGGGAGAGAAGAAGACAGAGATATGAAATATACCTTAGGGAATTTTTTTTCCAGGAAATGTATCCATGTGTCATGGGACTGGCTAAATGCCCCCTCCCCCCCCCATAAAGCAGCCTGTCTGTTGCCTAAACTTGACGTCTACAGGGGAATCACACATGGTCTGGAACCCATCTGTGCTTTCTGAGTCTGTCCTTGGCAAAGGGCTGAACCTCAGGAGGGCAGGCCCCCTGGCACTGAGCTAAATACGTGTACAGCAAGAAAATGAGCCAGCAGCTCAGCGAGTGTGTCAGCATGCTGGAAGTCTGCCACTGCCTCCCTTTTACCTCCAGCCTCAAGAAGAAGTCCCTCTGGGACCCAACTGGAAATAGGCAGAAATGGAACTGTTGTATAGTGACAAAATGCACTGACACATTACAAAGTGTCCTGGGTGAGATTCCCTAGGAACCGACTCTCACAGAGCTTTGCAATCCAGAGTCCTGGGGGCATGTCCTTGGGCAGAGTGCTTAGCTGAACTGAGAGGCAGCTACAGCAGGAACTGGTACAGTGTGGCACACTAGAGCCAGCATGGCCTACAAAGATACCATGGCTGCCTCGGAAAGAACAGTTCATAACCCTGGGCAAACAGCAAGGTGCAAGAGTCATTTCTAGATCCTCAAGGCTTCTGCAGTCCCCACTCCTGGCAGCTGTAAATTTCATTGCCATTGGCAAGGCAGCACAGGCACAATACCCAGTATGCCTGCCCAGCATGTCTTCATCTGGGGCAAGTGCACAAAGATGGCCAGGTAGGGTATTCAGGTGAGGTCACAAGACTTTCTGTGTAGGGTAATAATAAGATAACTCTGCCCTTTACTAGAAGTGTAGTACCCTACATGGAAATAGGATAGTACTGCCCCTTTTCTAGAGGACCCCTGCATAGTAGCTACCCTGATCCTCCATTTCCACATCTCCATCCAGCTCCGATGCCTGCAGTAAGAACCCTCATAGCTCTGTTATGAACTGTGGTTCCATTAATTTCTTCCCCAGTATGCACTCAGATGCCCTCAGAACCTGGGCTCAAAGAACAGGAATCCCTGGGAAGCAGTAAGAGTCACTTGAATTCTCTGCTCTGTGAGCTGAAAGAGTCAGCCTTCAACCCCACCCCTAGGACAGCTGCTAGGAACCCCATTCCCTGCACACTATAGGGGTTCACTTCAGCCCCAGCTGCTAATTTCCTGGCCTTGAGACATCTACAAGTAGCAGAAAACTCAATAGATGGCTGACACCCTGCCGTTCCCCAGAGTCATCCCACCAGCCCTTACACACAGCTATTCTCAATATCCTCAAAGTAAAATTATCCTTTGAGAGTTATAAATGAAAATGCAGAACTTCAAGTCTCCTCCTGCATCTCCAGACACACACACACACACACACACACACACACACACACACACACACACACCACCACCACCACCACCACCACCACTATCATCATCATCATCCTTGAGCCCAGATATTAGCCTCTAATTTTGTCTTCTCACATCTCTGCCCCCTTTCAATCTGTGCATCATCCCACAAACAGAATGGTCTTTTAAAAATACACATTTATGATCATGTGTTTCCTGTCCTTAAATTCCTTTAGTGTCTTTCTACCATCTCATTTAAATTAAAGGCTAGGGTGTGTCTTTGTGAGTGTGTGCATACGTGTTTTTGCATGTGTATGTATGTGTATATGTGTATGTGTGCATGGATGCAGATGCTTAAGGTTGATATTGGGAATTTCTCTCAATGGCTTCTACCTTAATCACTGAAGATGGGTCTCTCAATTACACCCAAGTTCTCCAGTAGGGCTTGTTTCCCAAGCTAGCTTGCTCTGAGGATCCTCTGTCTCCACTTTCCAAGGCTGAAATTATAGTCAGGTCACCATACCCACCTTGTCATTCATACCAGTCCTGGGATCTAAATTCTGGTCTTCATGCTTAGACAGCAAGTGCTTGAATCACTGAGCAATCTCTCTGGCTGCCTTCTTAATTTTTTGAAACAGGGCCTTTCACTGGACCTGGAGTTTATCAAGTTGCCTAGTAAACTGACTGTCGGTGTGATCCAAGGATCTGCCTGCCTCCATTCAGCTCTCCAGCACTGGAGCCATGCCGCTTTACCTAGCTTCTATATGGATGTTGGGGATTCAAACTCTTGTCCTCACACATGTGTATCAATTTAAAGACTGAGCCATCTCTTCAGTACTATGGGAAAACTGTTAACCTGGTCCATGAGTCTTTACAGAGCCCTCCAAGGCCCCAGACCACCTCCTGCCCTTGGCTGTTCCTTTCTTACTAGGCTCCAAAGAGGCTGCCTTCTGGCTGTACCTTTTCCCAGCCTCAAGCTGCAGTTGCACACCATTGCCAACTTACCAGCTGTCACATGGTGGTATGTCCACTGGCACAAGTCTCCAGTGATGTTCTGTGTGACAAACAGGCTGTAGCATTTTTTCTTAAACCATGTAACATGAGCTAATGCATACAAACATCTACACTCAGGTCCCAAACTGTGGCATGGATGTAATCATATTACCTGTAGCTATAGGGGCCCAGGAGAAAAGCCACATGGAATACGTAATTCTGGGAACATTGAGAAACAACTGCAATGGTCCCACTTCATCCTCAGTCCCCAGCCCAACACTTGCCAGGGTCTTCCTGGGAGTCATGCCAGGCCTTGTAAGTGTTCCCACAACTTCCTGTCACAGGAAATCAAAATATAACTTCTATCCGAAGACTCCTCATGACAGAAATCCTGCCTGTTTATTTGCTTCATCCCTAGAGTCTAGCCTAGTCTCTCAGAATAAGTGTTCTTTTGTTCTGGTACAGTTGGCAGGGTGTGGATACAGGATAGAGCACATGCATTCTGTCACTGTATGTGGAAATGGAGTCAGAAGGCAAGGGAAGGCATCCAAACTGTGCTCTGAAAAGAAGCAGCAGCTGAGCTGATGGTCAGTCTATGAATTGTCCCTTTGACCTCCCCAAGCTTATCACAATACATTCTGCGTGGCTGTAACATCATGTCCTTTTGTTTTCTGCAACTCAGTGGCAAAGCATGTCCATCAAAGGCCAGTTCTCTGTGTTTGAACAAGAGAAAGACCATAGTGATGCTCTGGGAAGAGCTTATGCTATGAGTTTAGAGGACCAAATCTTGGCCCTGTATTGTCATTGAGTCTCTCTGTCACCTTGCACTATAACTAGGACCCCAAGACACACTTGACTCACAGACATTGAAACACTGGGATGTGTAACTGAATCCCAGGAAGTAGTATCTAGCCTACCTGTATATCTTAGTGACTCAGGACTAGGTCACATAGGATGGTCCTCTCATGTGACACATCCCAGAGAAAGCCAAGGAGGACACTTCCCCCATGGTGGGCCTGAGGCTACAGAGACTGGTAAGTTGTGTGGTGACAAGTGAGAAGTGGGGACCCAGCTGCAGCCTCTCCCAGGCAGGACCACACTGGGAATAACTGTGAGAGTAGAGCTGCCATGAACTTGGGGGAAGAACTCGGCTCAGAGATGGAGCCAAGAGAGGCCAAGGAGAAGACTTACTGGTCTCTGAGAAGCCACCTTGGTTGTAATTAGAAGCTTGAAAAGCCCCCACCTCCCAGCTCTTAAGTGAAGTTCCTGCTGTTTCTATTCTTGTAGACAAATGGCTGCTGACTAAGTCATCTTCTCATACCAGATGCCAACTGAACAAAACCTTAGCCAATAAAAGTACTCCACTCATGACAGCTTCCTCTGTTTCAAAGCCCTCTGTCTTTGCCCATGTGTATTAGTCAGCATTCCGTCACATAAGGAATTGCCTGAAGTAACCAACTTATGGAGAGAAAAAGTTTATTTAGGTTAATAGTTCTGGAAGCTCTAGGATATGATTGATTGTCCCTGTCACCCTGGGCCTGGGGCAAAGTAGCAAATTGTGGTGGGAGTATATGACAGAGGAAAACTGCTCACCCCACAGCTAGGAAGTCAAAGAAAACTAGAGAAGGCTGGGACTTGAATCCCAGCATCCTATTCCAGAGCACACTCCCAATAACCTAAGGACTTCCACTGGACAATATCACATAAGGGTCCATGATCTCCCAATGGTCCCATGTTGAGGACCAAGCCTTTATTAAATGGAACTCAGCACCACATGAATTCTGAGCAATAACAGTATTTTTATTTGAATATACTAGATCAGATAAAGGGGCACTTTAGTGTTTCATTATACAAAGTAAGAAACTGAGATCCAGTGAGGGATGAGGGATGAACTTACTCAAGCTCTCAAAAGTACAGTTTGACCTGTCTGCTCTAGAGTGTCTTTGTGTTGCCCTCAGAAGGCCTCCTTTCTATGGTGGCATCTATACATTGAGCTAAAGCTGGTACAAATTCAGAGTTCTCTATGGAATTCTACTATGGAATTCCACAGAGAACTTATGGTGTGTGCCCAGAAAGCATCATGGGAGGAACCATGGCTGCTGGGCCATGGATGAAGTTGTTGTCACAGCACGGAAGGGAAAAAAGCAGTCCTGTTGACTATGAAACTAGACATGCTCTGGAGGCCTACTGAGCCCCACCCAGCCCCACCCAGCTCCTGTGTATGCCCAGAATGAGCACTGCAGCCAAGGGGTTACCTTTTCAAAGCCAGAAGAGAGACCTTGTTGGATGAGAGAAATCTGTAGGGCACTCACCCTTATTTGTTGTCATGAATACCAGCAGATCCTGTATGGGGTGAACACAGAGAGAAGTGAATCCACAGAAGCAACATCTTGAAAACCAAGAGTGTAAAGTGGCTGGGGAGGGAATTCCAAGACCAGCATTCAGAGACCTTTCCATTTTCCTAAACATGTCACCAGAAGAAAACTAAAAGACATGACTTTTGAGAATGAATTCCTGTGAGTGCCAAGCTATGTAGTCTGGGGGAATTTGAACTACATGAAATGTGTACTATTAGGCTTTGGTCACCTCTGTGCCTACCAAGCCATGGTATGGCACTAAGGAGGCTTGTAACAGAGATAGAGGGGGGTGGCTTAAAGTGCTCTTATTATCCCATTTCTCAGATGGGACATTAGACCTCAAGGCCCTGAGGTCAATTACATGTCCCCTCCAGAAACTGTATCTAGGTAGCATACCTGCAGCTTTGGGCTGCAGCTGATGCTCTTTTGTTTTGTCTATGAGCAAAACTAACTTAGAGAGGACACTGTCAGAGGCCTATAATCTCCCAAGGTCCAAGGTCAAGGGCCTAACTCCATAGCATATTAACACAAGCTGTGTAAGAACTTATAGCTTCTCTGACCTTTTGAAAGATCTGAGAAAAATGTTTCCCCTGGGGTCTGAACCTAACTTTTGGCTTCCTTGTCTGTGGAGATGTAGAGCTTTTGAAAAAGCAGGAGCAAGGGGTCAGAGAACCTGGAGAACAGATTATGTGCAAGGCTCGTGCTCTCTCAGAGTTTCATTTCTCCACAATAAAACACAGGCAAATGAGATGGCCTTCCACATCTCTACTCATTCTCTGCTTCCAGACAGTTCTCAATGGCTCATCTGAATTTTCCTCACAGAGAAGCAGCTGACTTAAGCTCTAGGTTGCATCATTTAGCAGCTGGCACATGGCAGGCCCTTGGTAAATGTCCCAGAGTTAATTTAAGGGCTGCCTCGGGCATCTAGAATTTCTCATCATATCTGCATCTCTCCCATAATTCCCTAACACTCGATGAGCCATGTGGGCTGTGGTACAGTCTGTGGTTTATGAAAAATATCTCAGAGATCACATCCCGACCAGGGGGCATGAAATCCCTGGGAGGAAGGAGCCCAGAATGTCATTGAGGCTGACAAAGAGACCGCATAAAATCAAACCAGACCAATTTCACTCATGAATCTAAATGTGAAAATCCCAGACAAAATGCTAGCAAATTGGATTCAACAGTATATTAAAAGAATAATTTACCACAGCCAAGTAGGTTTCCCAAAGAAGGCAATGCTGTTTTAATATTAGTAAATCTGTTTATGGAACACATGAGTGGGTCAAATACGAGATGCCATATGATTATCTCAACAAGAGCAGGGAAACCAACCATGGCGGTTCATCATGAATTCCTAACAGGGCCGTTCTCCAAGATACTAGGGGATAGCACATGCTGACGGCTGTGGGGATTTTGTTTCATTTTGTTTTTGTTTTTTAGGGAGAAGATAACCATAACCAAATGCTCTTTTCATATTTGAGAAATCCCCAGGTTATACATGTGTGTATGTGTGTGTGTATGTGTGTGTGTATGTGTGTGTGTGTATGTGTGTGTGTATGTGTGTGTGTGTGTGTGTGTGTGTGTGTGGGAGAGAGAGAGAGAGAGAGAGAGAGAGAGAGAGAGAGAGAGAGAGAGAGAGAGAGAGAGAGAATTGGGAAGGGAAGGGAATGGGGAGAAGTCAGAGGATCAACTTCAGGTTGTCATGTTGAGAAAGCCACCCACCTCCTTGGACACAGCATTTCCCACTGGCCTAAGGCTTACCAATTAGGTTTGTCTAACTGGTCAGGGAGCTCCAGGGACCCATTCATTCCCTTTACCCCAGTGCTGGATTACAAGTGTGTGTCTCCACACCTCACATTTATACATGAGTGCCAGGAAATCAAACTCAGTTGTAACACTTATAAGGAAAGTACTTCGTTGACTGAGCCAGCCTTCCCAGCCCATCTTCTAAATCTGGGTGCTGGCAGACTGCCTTCCACTAAAAATGTGGAGGAAACGCCACACTCTCACTCTTCTAGGCACTGACCCCTTCCTTATGGCAACAGTGGAGTTACCTGGTCAAGCACTTGTCCTGTGTTCAGATGATAGGACAGGAAACAGAGCTCGTGTGTGAATATTGGGGTGAAGATCCCAGTAAGGACAGCCACATCTGCTTCCTTGATCCTGGTGAAGAAGCAAGAGGACCATATTCTAGCTGTGGAGCTCAGCATCCTTGGTCTTTCAGGCTACCCTACCACTCATTCAAAGATGGCGACCGTGATCCAAAGACAGTGGCAGTCACGTCTCTCACACAGAGCCACGATCTGGTGCTGGCTGTTCACACTTCCCTTGTTCCTGGCTCTGGGATATCCAGACTACGGCTCATGAATTTTTTCCTACTTAAATCAGCCAAACTCCATTTCTGTTGCTGGCACATAAAAAAAAAAAAACTTAGGTACCAAAGTCAATTTCCTTAACATGGTGGAGAATATGGCATATTTTTCAAATATATGGCCAAAGTTGGGCATAGCCATGGCATTCCTACTAAGACAGGAGTGTCCAACCTTGCCGCTGATGTTAATAATATGACTGGGGCTGTTATCTGTGCGGCCATCTCTCCTTTTAAAGCCAGGTAGGGTTACTCAGGTACCATTTTCCCAACTATTCTTCCCCAAGTCCCATCTGGCTTTAGATTTAACCTTCTCTCTCATCTCAGCCCTAGAAATCATTGGTTTCATTTCTATTCCTATAATTTTGCACCCTCACCCTTGAGTTGTTCATAGATAAAAATCACACAGTAGAAGCATTGAGTCACTTACACACTGCTTCTTTAATTTAATTGAGATCTCTTCATGGTCTTATGCAAGAAGCATTATATTGTTGAGATGTACCCAAAATCTGTTTGTTCCGCCCATTTAAATATTTAGATTATTTTCAGTTTGGGGTTGTTATAAATAAAGTTTCTATAAATATTTGTGGGTACATTTATGTAAACATATGGATTTGTTGTTGTTGTTTTCTTGGGTAAATATTTGAATGTAGGAGTGCTGAGTCACATTTAATAAACATTTAACTTCAAAAGCAGCTGGTTTGCCCCAGTGTACCTATGCTGGTGGCATTCTCCACACACTGTGGGAGCCACAGCTATTCTGGCTTCTTCCAGCACTTGGTAATATCCGAACTTTAATTTTAACTGTCGAGTGGGTGTGCAGTGGTGTTTTGATTATATTGAGGTTTTTTTTTTTTCTGGATGAGGTGTCTGTTCAAATTATCCACCTACTTACTGTGTTGATGTCTTTATGCATAAAAATAAATATGTATTTATTCTTATGTTCTCAATACAAGTTCTTGGTCAGACCCCTGCTTTGAGAACACTTCCTGCTGGCCTCTGATTCACCTCTCCATTTGCTTAGGACTGTCTTTCAAAAAGCAAAATGCTTTCATTTTGATAAAACCCGATTGGCCATTTTTCTCGGTATGATTCATATTTTTTAGTCCTACCTAGGAAATCTTCAAGAACACAAGATTGTTCTTGTTCTACTTTCCCTTCTGGTTTAAAAGTTTTTAGCTCTTAAATTCAAATCTGTGATTCTTTGTGGGCTAAATTTTCTTTATAATGTGCAAAGAGGGTTAATACTCAGTTTTTGCACAGGAATGTAAAACTCTTAGAGGACGCTGCTATTTTAACATTGCCTTCCTGAGAATGATGACATTCAACATGCATAAAAGAGTGCAGTTCCTGGAAAGGAGGGAATGGCCACCATATGTGCATCAGTGTATTTTCATGCTGGGAAATCCCAGAAAAACTCACAGAATGTACCTCAAATCCAATGCAATGATCTGTCACAAAATAGATATGCAGAAACCAATAACTTTTCTAAGTAACAGCAGCCATTTAAAGAACATAATAAAAGGAAAGCCTCCTGTATGCAAAGAAAAGAAAAAATGCCTATAAATAATCTTAGTTCACAGCCAAAAAAAAAAAAAAAAGAAGAAAAGAAAAAAGCCCAGAACCTTCCATTGAAGACACCACAGATAACTAGATAATAGCTGTGTTAATCACTTAGGAAAAATAACTCAATAGAATAAAGGTGTTCTAAGTGAGATTATAAGATTGAAGTCTGGGCTTAGAACAGAAATGATTTTAAAATCCATCTGGAAAGATGAACCGTGAAGAACGGATGAAAAGACCGTGTGCCAGGGGCTGGAGATGGCTCTGTCCAGCAAAGTCCCTGCCAACTGAGCATAAGGATCTCAGTTTGGGTCCCCAACACCATGCAAAAAGCCAGGCATAGTGGCGCTTGTCTGCAACCCCAGTGCTTGAGGGTAGGAACAGAAGGAACCGTTGGACTTGTTAGCCAGCCCTTCAAGCCAAGCCAGAAAGCTCCACTCTCAATGAAAGGTTCTGTCTCGAAAAATGAGAGTGGCAGAGAAAAACACCAGACTTTGACCTCTGTCCTCTGTATGCCCACATGTGGGTGTGTATACCCACATACATATGTACATATGCCTATATCACACACACACACACACACACACACACACACACACACACACACACACAGAGAGAGAGAGAGAGAGAGAGAGAGACAGACAGACAGAGAGAGAGAGACAGAGACAGAGACAGAGAGAGAGAGAGGGAGAGAGAGAATTTTTGCCAACTGTTAATCTTAATGATCATTGCTCTGTACCAGAACAAGATGTCAATGGAGAGTAAGAGAGAGTAAAGAAATTTCTAGGATTTAGATGTGAGTGCTGGCAGGTGTGGTGTGCTAACTGGACAAAGAACAGGTTTGCTGAATAAAAAAAAAAAAAACAATTTTGTTCTGAAGCCGCTGCAGGATCTAAGAGGAGATCTTGAATAGGCAATTTGATGAGTCTCCCACGCAGGAGAAGAGGCATGTATGAAAGCACCGGCATTACTTCTATTAGTTTATAAGCTCTTTGATGCAATTGGTCGACTTGGCAACCTGAAGCAGAGTGTGGCAGCAGAATAGGAACTGTCTGCCTGTGGACTCTGGGCATTTGAATGTGAAGCCAACAGGTCCGAGAGACTGATTGGACAGCAATATTGCCAAAGAGGGTCTGATGCGACAGGGGCCAAAAGCTCAAGGATGCTTGAAGGAGAGGGAAAGAGACCCAAACTGAGAGCAATAATGCCCAAAATTTCAGAAGAGGAGAAGAGACGGAAGCTGCTGCAAACCTTAACAAGACCTAGAGGTGGGACCAACCCTAGGAAGCGCTGTGCTAAATGCTGGAGACGATAACAAGAAGGAGATGCATTCCTTGCCCTTCAGGAATCACAGCCCAGTAGGGGAGGCAGACATGTGAACGAACCATTGCAGTACAGTCTGATAAATCTTATAACAGAAAACCATTTTCCAAAACGTGTTCCACTGAACACTGTTTGAGGAAGATGTTAATCCAGTCGCAGAAACCAAACTGTTCCAAGCAATTAAAGTTGGGAAAGGCTGCTGGCTAGACCTTCATCTCAGGAGCTTCCCAGGAAATGCTACATTCGAAATGTCTTGAGGATGTTGAGGAAAGAAATCTGACTAACTCTGATTCATGATTTTAAAAAAATGGGTAGAAAAAATATTTTATACCACAGCATTTCTGTTTACTCCTTCCTTCTAACTTTCAGTTGGGGAAGCTCTGAAAGAACTTATGAATGAGTCAAGAAGTCCCTGGGGTAGAGCAATGTCCTTGCTTGGAGAAATCAGAAGTATCATGTGGCAGGAGATGCTATTGATAGAGTCAGTGGCCTACCTGGGCCAACTCACTTCCAGGTAAGGAGTCCAGAATCTTGAAGATTCCAAAAGAAACCACCAATACCCTGATGGTCTACAGTGGCCAAGCTTTTAGGTGAACATTAGCCATCAACGCCACCTCTTGAAGCCTAGTTCAGAACACGGGGACAAGAACCAGCAGGATAAAGCCAGCTCTTCATGTCCACTGATTCTATGCCCACAGACATAACCAATGATACATTGAGAATCCTCCTTTAAAGGAAACTGTACCAAGCATGTGTGAATTCTCTGACAAGTAATTATGCCCACTGCTAACATATGACTTATGTATTGTAAGTAATCGAGAGCTGATATCAACACACATGAAGATACACAGGAGGTTGGGGCAATAGGAACAAGAGTTCTAGGCCAACCTGAGCTACAGAGTGAGACCCTGTCTCAAACATATCAAGTAAGCAAGGAGTACATGGAGATGCATATGGGCTGTGTGTAAATATTCTATCTCTGATTTTTGAGAAGTCTTGAACTTTGATCTATTCAGGAGTTCTGAGGGATGGCTGTGCTGGGAGCCAGGAGGAGAGACGGGGGCACGGGAATATTCCTTATAAATCCAAGAGGCAGCATGCTGACAAAGTCCATGACTTGGCCGCTTTGTAGGAAGGTTTCACCATCTTTTTGTTGAGAAGAGGGGAGGAGGTAATCCTGAGAGAAGTAGGAAGATGTCAGGTAATGCAGCACAACCAATAAGAAAGCAGGAGGTGGGGACAGAGGAGACAATTCAGTTGGTAAGCAGATCTGCCAACAAGAGAACCAGAGTTTGAATCTCCAGTGGCCACAGAAAAGCCCAAGATGTATGGCTACACCTGCTTGTATCTCCATCCTAGGGTTGGGGCAGGGTGTGTAGAGACAGGCAGATTCCAAGAGCTTGCTGGCTGACCAGCCCAAACCAATGAACTTCCCATTCATCAGAAGACCCTGTCTCAAGGCAGTAGGATGGAGAGAGAATGAGGAAGACAGGGCGCCACAGACATCCTGCTTCAGTCCTCACACATGTGTGCACTCACACACTCATGTGCCCATCCAACACAAACATACAAACACACACAAAAGATAAAACAGAAGGGGGCAACTTGGGGAGGAAAGGCAACTGACTGTGAAGGGTCCCAAGGAAGAACATGGTGGAGCATTGAAGGGAAACAAAGTATAATGACACATGCATGAAGTTGCTATAATGAAATAAATGAAATAGTACTTTTTGTCCTAACCTAGAAATTTAATGTAAATATATATTTACATTATATACATACATACATTCATACATACATTCATATATACATACGAATCTTTTTGCTACCATTCCTCAAATCAGAGAGAGAAGATGTAGCAGGGTTTTTCTTAAAGTATTTTCATTGCCAGAATGTTGTGGTGGCAGAATCCATAAAAGTTGTAAGACTGTGTAATGCTCAAGGCTGCGGGTTGCTCTGAAAAACAAATAAAATAAAGATGAATAGAAAGGGAAAGCAGTATGCACCCCAAGACATTCCAGGGCTGAGATCAACCAGCTGAGGCAGGATGAGAAGTGACCTGCCCAGTCTCCAACCAGTACCAGAGCTGAGACCAGACCGTCACTGTACCTGCTGGTCCTGCTGGTCCTGTGTTTAAGCTTGCAAAAAGTAACGGGTTGTTTATCCACATCCCCAGATGCCTGGGGTCACCAGGAGTCAAGAAAAAGCTGTGTCTGTTCCTTAATAGAAGCAGCCATGGAAGGCTGTGGAAGTTTCCAGAGGGAAATCTGAGGACAAACTTGCTCATGCAGTTCAATTTTCCATCCTGTGTCCTGGATCCTGTGTCCCCAGCTGCAGACAGGATGGTTACGGCCACCCTAGCACACCCAGGTGGCCCTGCATCAGAGGACACAGTGGCTGTGTCCCACATCCCCAGAACAACGAGTCTCCCTCTGCATCAGAGAATGGCTAAGAGGTCTGGTTTCTCATTAATTTGGCAATTTCCCTAGAGGTAGAAAAATTAGGTGAAATTAAATCGCCAGCTGGCTTCGCAGCAGGTTCTGGTCTTCTTCAATTTTTCCTTGACAAGTAAGGCACTGGAGGCAGGAGAGACCCCATTAATACTTTGTTGTACAAAATCCACGCTGCTGAACAAAATCAATCCATTAATGCATAGCTCAGGGATTCACAGGCCCTTCCTCCCGGGCAGGAAGGGAGCAGCAGGAAAATGCAGCATCGGGGTTCTCTTTTATATCTGCTAATGGGGAGCAGAGGAATCCCTACCTGCTGAGACCGGCAGGACCCTGAGAATCCTGCCAGGAAGGCCACAAGGATCAGAGATGACAGCAAATACAGTCCTGCCTGGTGAAACTACCAGACCCTGCAGATTGGTTGCAGCAACGTGATCCAGAGCGCATAATACTCTTCAGTAAAAGGAGCTCTGAAGTGTGGTTCCATCACACTGGAGCCCAGGCAGAGGCAAAGCAAACACAGCTTCACTCCCAGGGCTGGGCAGGGAGTTCAAGATGATAGCAGAGCTCAGCACAAAGAAATTGAAGCAGAGGCTAGACCAGTGAACTGTGATAGCACGATGGGTCTAGAAATACCAGAATAGGGAGTGGGAAAAGTGCTGGTGCTGGTGCTGGTGCTGGTGCTGGTGCTGGTGCTGGTGCTGGTGCTGGTGCTGGTGCTGGTGCTGGTGCTGGTGCTGGTGGTGGCAGAGGTGACAGCAGTGGCAATGGTGGTGGCAGTACTGGTAATTGTGGTGGTGGTGCTGGTGGTGGTGCTGGTGGTACAGGTGGTAAAGGCGGCAGCAGTGGATGCTCTGCCAGTGGCCCACCCCTTAGAAAAGTGTCAAGTAACCCCTGTTCTGGTAAGATTTAGGGAAAAGTATTGACCATGCACAGATACTTTCCTTGTACTTACTCCCCGAAAAGGACACCATAACAACTGTTTGCAGCCATTTCAGATCTTCAACAGCCCCATCTCTGAAAGGGAAGAGACCACCATAGCATAGAGCTGAAGCACGCCAGCATCAGACCACACAGAGAACAGCTCCACCCTCGTCACTGCCCCTCTAACATTCCAAAGGCTCCCTTTGAACAAAGTTTCTAGGCCACTGTTTTAAAGGCTCAAAGAGAAAATAATGTTTAGTCACACTGTACCATCTGCAAGGCTCTTGGTGCTGAAGTCAGGGTTTCAGAAACCAACAGACTACATCCTGGGGCAGTAGCCACATGCCTGAGTCTTATAGTCACCCACAGCAGTGAAGGGGGAAAGTTACATAAGCAACCCAAGGGAAGTTTCCAGAAGGGAAACCTGCAGGCAAACTGTTCCCATCAGGGCCTGAACTGAGGCAAGTCTGCATGTGCTTTGACCCCAGATTGTGGGGCAGGCCCTTCACTGGACTGAGCCATTGCTCTGGGGCCTGAAATAATTCCTTTCCTCTGTTCTTCCCTTGTTTGTTTCTCCAGGTGAATTTTAAAGCATGTGTCTTGATCAACCCCTAATCCTCCACATTATAAATTCGCCTGGACAAATGAACGTCTTTAGCCTACTGAGTTCTCCCACCTAAGAGATGGACGCATCTATACTTGGTTATCTTTTGTGTGTTCTCAATGGAAGGTTTTGGGTCTCGTGGACTGAGAGTATTTATAGGAAGCGTTTCTTTGGCCTTACTGTCTTTGGGATCCTGTCCTATGCAGAGTACGTGGCTAAGTAAAAACAAAGCACAAGCAGAAACACCACTGTAGATAACAGACAGGAGACTGTGTGCATGTGTGCCTGGCAATATAAAGGTCCTCCTCTCAGTCCTGTCAGAACACCCCAGAAGGTCTCCCTCCTGTGCAATAGCCCTTGATGCTGTAAACCCCAGTAAAATCTCACCCAAGCACTTTACAGCCTGTGGTCTTTAGCACAGGTAGAATGGGCTGTGCTGGGAACACAAGAAGCAAATGGCTCTCCAGGCTGCCACACTTTGCACGCTAGAGGGTAGCTAAAGTCTTTCGTAAAGGACCAGTGAGCAGAGAATTCAGGGAACTGAGACCACGAAAGGCTGCAGAAGGACTGAGACAGGGAGAGAGGGTGGAGAGCTGACACTGTGGAAAGCATACAGCCATGGAGAGCTGTGGGACCTAGCTTCTGGGAGAATTCCAGAAAGCCATGGAGTTACTAGCTCTGGATACCGAGAAGCCATGATACACCCAGCCAGGGGTCCCAACAGCCTGAGCTTAGAGCCAGATACTTAGCTTCTGGATGCGGGGCCACAGGCACTTACAGCCCAGAGCTGTCGACATAGTTGCTCAGCCTCACTCATTGCTGTCCTGGTCACAATAGTCAGGAAACAGAGACAACCTAAATGCCCTCCCACTGGATAATGAAAATGTGGTACAAACATACTACAAAATACTATTCAGCTGTAAAGAAAGGTGAGATCATGAACTTTGCAGGCAAATGTTTGAACTGGCAAAGACCATATTGTGTGAAGTATCCCAGACCCAGAAAAACAAATTTTGTACGTTCTCTCTCATTGGAGGTTCCTAACCTCACATCTCCAGATGCACATACATATCCTGGAGTAATCGAAGAAAGCGGGGAACTTTTAAGAAGGACTATTGCAGGGGTAGATGGTTGGGGAGCAATAGGGAAAGGGATTAGCAGAGTACAGGTGATCTGGGCAAGGAATGGGAATCAAGAAATAGGAAGGGGTCAGGGTTCTCTGTTTGGGGAAAGAGGGAGCGTCTTAGGGTTTCTGTTACTGTGAAGAGACACTATGACCACGGCAACTGTTATAATGGAAAACATTTCATTCGGGCTGGCTTGCAGTTCAGATGTTTACTTGATTATCCTCACAGCAAAAAGCATGACAGCCCACAACCATGCACGGTGCTGGTGAGGTAGCTGAGAGTTCTACGTCTCGATCCACAGGCAACAGACGTGCCTGTCACACTCGGCCTAGCTTGAGCATCTGAGACTTCAAAGCCTGCCTGCACAGTGACATACTTCCTCCAACAAGGTCACACCTTCTAATAGTGCCACTCCTTATGCTCCAAGCACTCAAGCATATGAGTCTATGAGGATCATTCCTATTCAAGCCACCACATTCCAGCCCTGGCCCCCATGGGCTTGTAGCCATAACATAATGCAAAAATGCATTCGGTCCAACTGCAAAAGACCCCACAGTCTGTGACAGCCTCAAACTTGTTTAAAACTCCAAAGTCTCTTCTGAGATTCATAGCAATCTCTCAACTATAACTCCCTGTAAAATCAAACTGCAACAGCAGACCCCATAATTCCTGCAGACAACGGCACAGGATGCACAGTACCACTCCAGGTGGAAGGAAAGGGAGGGAGCACAGTGAGGAAATATTGGACCAAAGAAAAACCAAAAATACCAGCTGGGCATACTCAACTCTACAACTCCACGTCAGATGTCAAAGTGCTCTTCAGATCTCCAAGAATTTTCCACTTTGTTGACTACGACACATTTCCTTACTCTGGACTGGTTCTGCTTCCTGTTCACAGTTCCCCTCAACAGGTAACCCATGACTGTGGCGTGTTCAATATCTTGGGGACTCCAAGACATTCCAGGCTTCACCTTCACAGTTTCACACAATGGTCTCTCTGGGCTTCCATGAAGGGACACTCCTGACTCAGGCCTGGCCTCAGTAGCTTTCCTTAGTCATAGAGGGAGAATCCATAATTCTTTCTTCCTGACTTTAAAGCCAGAATTATGTGTCCAAAGCTGCCAAGTTTTGCTGCTTGCTGGGGCTGGAGCATGGGCTGCTCATTCAATTACATCTTCACCAGCTTTCTGTTTTGATGGTTTCCTTCACTGCCTAAGCAGTGTGTAAAGCAGGCTGACCTTGAACTCAGAGACCTGACTGACTCTACCTTCCGAGTGCTAAGATTAAAGGCATGTACCACCACTCTCAGTTTTAAGCTTTTCCTTAATTCCTTTTCACAAGTTGGAAGCTTGGCTGGGTGGAATCTTGCTCTGAGATCTTTATTCCACTCTACTTTTTTTTTTTTGTAATTTTTTCCATCTTTATTAACTTGGGTATTTCTCATTTACATTTCTATTGTTATTCTCTTTCCCGGTTTCTGGGTCAACATCCCCCTAACCCCTCCCCCTCCCCTTCTATATGGGAGTTCCCCTCCCCATCCTCCCCCCATTACTGCCCTCCCCCCAACAATCACGTTCACTGGGGGTTCAGTCTTAGCAGGACCAAGGGCTTCCCCTTCCACTGGTGCTCTTACTAGGATATTCATTGCTACCTATGAGGTCAGAGTCCAGGGTCAGTCCATGTATAGTCTTTAGGTAGTGGCTTAGTCCCTGGAAGCTCTGGTTGCTTGGCATTGTTGTACATATGGGGTCTCGAGCCCCTTCAAGCTCTTCCAGTCCTTTCTCTGAGTCCTTCAACGGGGGTCCCGTTCTCAGTTCAGTGGTTTGCTGCTGGCATTCGCCTCTGTATTTGCTGTATTCTGGCTGTGTCTCTCAGGAGAGATCTATATCCTGTTCCTGTCAGCCTGCACTTCTTTGCTTCATCCATCTTGTCTAATTGGATGGCTGTATATGTATGGGCCACATGTGGGGCAGGCTCTGAATGGGTGTTCCTTCTGTCTCTGTTCTAAACTTTACCTCCCTATTCCCTGCCAAGGGTATTCTTGTTCCCCTTTTAAAGAAGGAGCGAAGCATTCGCATTTTGGTCATCCTTCTTGAGTTTCATGTGTTCTGTGCATCTAGGGTAATTCGAGCATTTGAGCTAATATCCACTTATCAATGTCCACTCTACTTTCAACATCAGACTTTTCTTTAATCTGTTTCTCTCCTTGAACACAGAATTTAGCTCTAATCCAATTCCTGTTGCCCCCATTCTCCTTGAACTGTGCATTTTCAATTTTTCCTTGTTCAGCGTATTCCTTTTCATTATGGATCTGCATCAGAGTGAACTGTAACAATCACATGACATCATCAATAGCAGGCTATGCTGGCTTTCCTCTGCAACTGTAATTAATCCAAAACCCTTCAGTCTAGCCTCAGGCAGACTTTCCCAACAAGGGCACAGAGCAGCCACATTCTTTGCCAAAATATCACAAGAACAGTCTCTAGGCCACATATTCATGTTCTTTTCTTCTGAAACCTTTTGAGACAGGTCTCCACAGCTCAAAGTGCCCTCGGCACCACTATCTTCCGTGTTTCTACTAGTATGGTCCATGAAGATTTACTTAAAGCATTCAAAGGCTTTTCTAAGCCAAAGTCTCAAGATGCACATTCCTCCAGCAAAAGGCACGGTCAGGCCTATCACAGCAATACCCCAGATCCTGGTACCAACTTCTGACTTAGGTAGGATTTCTATTACTGTAAAGAGACACCGTGACCATGGAAGACACTCAACTGTGGCTGGCTTACAGTTCAGAGGTTTAGCACATTGTCATGACTGTGGGAAGCATGGTGGCATGCAGGTAGCAGATATTAGAAGCCCTCTTTTGAGTTGTTGGTCAGGAATGTCCAAGAGACACCCAAAATATATAGCCTATTACTAGTGCTCTTGGTTGCCACTGCCTAGAGGAAGCTGGTAAGTTCCTATTGCCAAAGATACCGAGCTCTTTAAACTCAGGGCCTGAGGAACTGGAACTGACCTGAATGCCTGCTCCTTGAGGACTAGCTTTTATGGTGAAAGAAGGTGTTATACAAGCTTCCAAAGGGAGGAAGCAACCAATAGTCCTACCCATCTATGACACCTACGGACCACAGCAATGACCCAACAGGCAAGGTGACCTTCATGGTACAAAAGTGGCACACATATTTTGGCAATAATCAATAACTCTCTAATTGTATTTAAGATCTGATCAACAAGAGGGAAACCATGCCAGCCAGGTACTGGAAACTCTGACAACTACCCAGGGCTAGTGAAGCCATGAATCCTAGAAGAGAACCTCAACCACTACTTTACTAAGCTAGCATAATCCCTAGCTACACTCTAAATATGTGTCCTTAAGGCTACAGATAACTGTAGGCCTCATTGAGGAAACAGAGACCACTACAGAAACAATAAACAGAGACCATTGCAACCAATCACTACATGGAGTTGTGGAGTGCTGTCCCAGTGGGTACATCTACAAAACACTCTCCTAAGGCTCGGAGAACATGGAAGAGGGAGAAAGCAACATCATAAAAGCCAGAATATCAGGGAGCTTGCTGTGAGATGGTATCTCCTAGTTACCTCAGAAATTATCTTCATAAAAATCTCACCATCATGACCACTCAAACATAAGCTGACCAAGGAGGACTTCAGTGAATATGTCACATTGGACAGGGAAAGCGCCATGAGTCGTCAACACTATACAAAGAACTACAGGCAACCAAGGAATGCTGAGGGAAGGAAAAATAGTCTTCCCCAGGGAATACCATACAAACTGGCTATCCAATACCAAATTATTAAATGGTCAACCCTGAAAACATACATATGAGCAACTTTCTACAGACAAAGCAGGTGATATTTAGGAAGATACATGTGTATGCATACATACATGTAACAACAATTATTGGGGAAAAAAACAGGCCACAAACTTGAAAGAGAGCAAGTAGGGGCCACCTGACGTGAGTGCTCTGAACCAAACACAGGTCCTCTGGATGAGCAGCAAGCTCTCTTAACCACCGAGCAAGCTCTCCAGCCCCTAAAATTGTCATTATTTGATATGTAAACAGCAGCAGTCTTGAGCCGTGGATATCAGCATCCGAACTGAGCATGCGGAATGCGAGAGCAGAACTGTAACGCATCACTGTTCCGTGTACGACTCAAATCCAAGCCCAGCTTGGCCCCTTGTGTATACTTTGCTTTCCAAAGGTAAGGGTTTGTTTGAGTTGGTTTGTTGATTCTGAAACAGAATACTCTTACTTAACAGAGTATATGTTAAGGAGCATCCTGATGGGCCTCACACCAATATACCTTAATAGGAGGTGGCTTCCCTTTGGACTACTACAATAACCTGAGGCCAGGAAAGGGACTATCAAATTAGTAAAATCTATAGATGGGTTAGGAATAGAAAAGAGGTTTGAACCATTTGGGAAAGTCACTTAAGGTCATTTTCTACAGCCACTGTGGTTTATTTAACAAGGAGAGAAGTTTAGAAAACAAACAGGGTTTTTAGGGGAAGGAACACACCTCTAGGCCTCCTCACATCCACTTTGATGCTACAAAAACCTTGGAGCTAAAGGGTCAGAGCTCCCTTTTCCAGGTCCTCGACTGCCCCACCCACTGTCTGCTAATCTCACAGCTGTACGTCCAAAGCAACCACTCGTCAATCATCTCCTCATCCACCCTTCACCCCAAAGATTGTCATAAGAAACATGACGCCTCTTTGTTTTCGAGGAGTTGAGAGAAAAGAAGCATCTGTGAGATGCACCTTGACTCACATTCAAGGTCTGAAGGGAGACAGTCTATGTGTGTGTAGAAAAGCCCACAGTGTTGGCATCACTGCCTTTGGGACTAAGAAGCCCAGACAGAATTGTAAAAGCACAGCCTTAAGTGTATGAAAGGGTTGACTGGTTCCCATAACCAGGTCTCTGGACTCTCTGGACCTGGCCTCATTTGAAATTGCTGAAAGATGCAGACAATAAGCCCAGTCTGAAGACTACTTGACAAGTCTTAGCCATTTGCCCCTGGGGTTTTGTTTTATTTATTATTACTGTAGTTGCATTTGGTACTCATGGTTTCCTCTTATAATAAACAGCTAAGATAGTGAACCCAAAGCTAGGTTGAAGTCCAGCAAGCCCAGCGATCCTCTGTGACAGATCTGGTATTACAAGTGTATGTGGCCGCACTGGGATATTTATGTTGATGCTGGAGATTCGAACTCAAGCCTTCACACTTATTTAGCAAGTGCTCTGACCTATCTCCCCAGCCCAGGTAAGGATTTTCTTTTTGCTTTTTAGATGGTTTTATGTTTTCCAGTCTGGCCTAAAAGTCATTTTGTAGCAGAGGATGGCCCTGACTTTCTGATTCTCTTGCTTCCAGTACCCTAATGCTGGGATTACAGCTGTGCACCACCAAGCCCAGTTAATGCAGTGCTGGAGCTCAAACAGGCTTTGCTCATACTAGACAGGCTTTCTACAGATGAGCTACATCCTAGCCCCTACCCCTTTATTTTCTTTTTCTCTCCTCCATCCGGCAAAAAGGTTTGTTGCTGTTGCTGTTGCTGTTGCTGTTGCTGCTGCTGCTGCTGCTGCTGCTGCTGCTGCTGCTGCTGCTGCTGCTGCTGCTAAAGTTTACTTGCAGTGATTTGTCTCTTAACATAGTTTCATCAGCTTCCTTAGCTTGAATTCTCATCCAGGCTTCCCAGTCTTCATCACTGAAACTTTCAAAGTGTTTTCATTTAAATATTGTTTGAAGGGACACAAATGATTCCTTTAATAAATATTAAATGATTGAATTGCATATATCTAAATAATGAAGATTTAATTGTATAGAAACAGATGTGTGCTGGAGTTAGTTTTGTTTTATTTTAGAAGGCAAAGTTGATCTTCCATGGCCTATCTTGTCAGAAAACCATAACTGATAAGTTGTTTCCTGGGATAGCTATACTCAATCCCTATACATGGTCTTTTGGGGTAAGGTCATGGCCAATTTTCATTTCTCAGTCAAGACAGACAGAGAGGGTTAGGGAGACAGTTAGGGAGAGGGTTAGGAAGAAGGTTAGAGAGAGGGTTATGGAGAGGGTTGGGGAGAGGGTTGGGGAGAGGGTTAGGAAGAAGGTTAGAGAGAGGGTTATGGAGAGGGTTAAGGAGAGGGGTAGGGAGAGGGTTAGGGAGATTGCTCAGAGGTTAAAGTCCTCACTAAATAAGCAAGAGAAAAGTTTAAATCTCCAGAATCTACATAAATTCCAAGTGGGTGAGGTGAGTCCCCTATTAATTCCAGCCTCAGAAAGTAGAAACAAGAGCTCCCCTACGGTAAGCTGTCCAGGGAAATTAGCCCTATTGGTGAGCTCTGGGTTTGATTGAGAGCCCCTGCCTCAGTGAATAAAGTGGACAAAACTCCCCACATCAACCTTGGACCTCAACACATGCTCTCACACACAAATGTGTGCATCTACACACACCAATACTCCCACAGATATAAACACTCATATACACTTGTGCACAACACACACACACACACACACACACACACTCACAAAGAAGAAAAACAAAACAAATTAAAAGAAAAATGACAGCTCTGTGGCATGAGTCCTCCTCCAGTGACATCTGATGGCCGTGTGGTGTCAAGCTGTCCTGTGAAGATTCCCATTGGGTCCTGGGCTCTATAGATAGCAGTAAATGTCTATAGTAGGTTTGACAGGAATATCAGTGCACCAGCATGAAAGGAGATGGAGCTGGACTCTCTGGGTGTCTCTGTCTCTATGGATACCTCTCTTCCAAGCCTTGTTTGATGCATGCACCTGCCAACAGTATCGTGAAACAAGGAAAATAAATTCCTGAGTTCTGACAGTACCTGAGATGATGTGGAAAAGCCAGGTGTTGCCGGCACACCCAGGCTCTGGCCCTCCAGCTGAGAACAGCCTTGTGATGCGACCACTCATGTAAACTGGAATATGTGCCTAAAGGAGGTCCCAGCAGTGTGATCTGGACAGAACATGCCATGTCACACAAGACTGGGGAGTATCCCAGGCTGCCTCAGAGCCCTCACAACCTCTGAGAAGCTTATCTGGAACCCCATAAAGTCTGGCTTTAAGGAGTTGTGGGGACATTGTGAAAGTGCTTAGATAACTAAGGAGTAATGGCCAATTATGTTTTGGTGGGGCCCATTTGCCCAGCTCCCCAACTGTTCCTTTTCAAGGTGCAAAGCAATGGAGCAGTCATGGTGGAAGAAAGGCCAAATGATATTATGCCTGGAGCAGAGGCTCCCACCACTTTACCCTTACACAACAAAGTGTCTGTCTTAAGGACCCTGTGGTCCCCAAACCTCAGGAGCTCCATACCTAATGGAAGAGCTACTGCCTTTAAATTTTCCCAGTAGGAGGCTCAGGCTCCACACTAGAGGATGGGGATTTCAACTTTCTGTTCTGTCTTTCAGCTGGAGCCCCAAAGGGTGACTATATCCTTCAGTCAACACTTCAAAGAGTCTCATGGAAACTACATGTACTTTTCTCAGGAATCACTCCACCACCACCAAACTAAAAGGACCAAGGTGCTTCAACTTGTAGCTATTCAAAGTTTATACCATGTACTGGCTGGTTTTGTGTGTCAACTTGACACACACTGGAGTTATCACAGAGAAAGGAGCCTCCCTTGAGAAAATGCCTCCATGAGATCCAGCTGTAAGGCATTTTCTCAACTAGTGATTAAGGCGGGAGGGCCCAGCCCAGTAAGTAACATCTCTTCGTGGCCTCTCCTGCTTCCTGACCTGCTTGAGTTCAAGTCCTGACTTCCTTTGGTGATGACCATCAATGTGAATGTGTTAGCTGAATAAACCCTTTCCTCCCCAACTTGCTTCTTGGTCATGATGTTTTGTGCAGGAATATAAACCATGACTAAGACATACCATGTGTGATTATCTCTTATGAATTAAAAACTCTGAGAGTTAAGATGATGCAGATAAATTTGGTAGTATCTGTTAGCCAAGCGTGAACAGTAGATAGGAATTTCTGTAAAGCATGAACTGAGAGGAGAAAAATAACAAAAGATGACTGTGGTTATGGGAAGGCTGGGAGTAGTAAAGCAGGAACAAACAGGCAGGATTGGAAACATAAGAAAACCTGTTAGATTAGACAGAATCAGTCCCAGTGAAGAGCTGGTTATTATAGTGGGACAAATTCTTGCAAAAGAGAACTTAAGACTATGGCCTTATTACATGCTCTCAATCAAGTCTCTTTCCTTACCTATTATATTTTCCTGACTCTCGTGGCTAGGGTGGGATATCAGACCCATCCTGGAGAAGGGAGTTGGGGAATTCCCAACACTCATGTTTTTCAGGTTAGGAAAGCGATCACAGGACAGGGCTTCTCTGAGGGATGAAACTCAAGTCAATAACCTGAAATGACACACAGGCCAGATCCTTCCAGAAGCATCACTGAAATGACAATGGGTATGTGTGATGTTTGTCAGAACCCACATATGTGGAGTGATAGAGGGTGTGGGACTGAACAGGCCAAGGAACTGAATTGCAATGCAAAGCCAACAAAGACCCAGACCATCTTACGGGGACCCTGGAAACTGGGATGATGCTGCAGAGCTGCTTTGAAGTGGTGCAAGGACCAGGACCCTTTAATTCCTTGCACTAACTTGACATCAGAAGCACAGGCCCCTGAGATGGATCTAGAGGGCTTCTAAGTCTCTTATGTCCAGCTTCATCCCGCAGTTCTCCACTTCACCCAGGAGATAGTCTCTTTGCTGTCAGCATCTCCTTGATCTATCCCTTGCAGCCTAACATCTTTTATAGCCTGGCAGAGGAAGTCTGCCAACTCTGAACAGGTGCGCACGGCCTTGGCCATGAGTGACAGGGCTAATTTAGCCCTATAAAGGATACCTGGGTTGCCACCAGAGTGGGTCAGGTGTGCTGACTCTTTATCAAGACTAGAATTGGAAGCCTTTTGGGTGCTAAAGTCAAGTATGCTGCCACAAATCCTATACTCAGCAGAAAGAAGCTATGGCTTCTCTTAGGGGTTGCGGGGAAGGGGGGTGTGAGTAGACAAGGTAATGAATGCTACAGAAGGAGGAGGAGATGGAGGGGGAGGGGGGAGAGAGGAGGAGGAAGGCAGGAGGGGGGCAGGAAGAGGAGAAGGAGGAGGAGGAGGAGGAGGAGGAGGAGGAGGAGGTGGAGGAGGAGGAGGAGGAGATCTTCCTGTGAAAATCCCAGGCTGAAGAGGTGGCTCGGTGGCCAACTTCACATTGGGCAGCTCACAAATGCCTGTAGCTTTACATTCAGGAGATCCAGCTCCCTCTTCTACCTTCTGAAGACACCTGCACACACATGCAAAAATTTTAAAATAAAATATCAATTCACATATACTAAAGGTCTTTATTGAGGTAAGTCTCTCACTTAGAGATTGAAAGACTCTGACTCAGAACTCAGAACTAAGTGACAGGCTATAGCCAAAACTACTCTAAGGTTGGGCTCCTGGTGCTTTGATGGGGAAGAAAGCCCCTGTAGGGCCTGCCTTGGAGAGGGGTTTAAAATGTGGTAGACAGCCCTTATGATCCGTCCTTTCTGGTGCTCTTAACCTCGTCTAAATCCCTCCTCTGAATGTTTTGTGCACTTAAATGAATAGTTTTGAATAATAACATATCAGTAATATCATATCATGACTATATCACGAAAGAAATCTGATTCCATTCCACTGACCCTGAAGGAAACCAGGTGTCATATTGAGAGCTGTGCCATGGAAAAATGCAAATAGCAGGACACAGAGGAGACCTACTTCAGGTAGCTTTAGCCCTCCAGTCATGTGGAACCAAATTCCCAAGAACTAAGTGGTCTTAGGAGAGGATCCTGCCTTGTTAGGCCACCAGATGAGTCTGCAGCTAACATATGGTCTTAGGAAGAGGAAAAAGGAGTTGTGTCATGACCCGTCCAGCTGGTCCAGTTATTCAGTGTCCCGAAGAGGCGCTACCTGAGGGTCAAGGGGGGGGGGGGGAAGAGACCAAGCAAGGTTCTGTTGTCAAGGTCTCGTTTATTGAGAGGAATGTATAGCATTTAAAGCTCTGAAGCAGGAGTTGAAGCAGGAACTGAAGCTTAGGGCAGGGGCGTACTGGGAAGTGCCCAATGACATAAGGTAAATCATTAAACTGCAAGATATTCTCCTTAGACACTGGCAACAGTCTTCCAGGGACAAGTTCTTTGAAAAGGTCAAGCCCTTCTCAGGAATCTGCTCAGGGCAGGGCTCTAGCTTTGCTTAGTTCGGAAGTCCAGTCCCCGACAGTGTCAGGAATTCCACATGCTTTATCTTGACCCTTGATCATGTGAGGTAGATATTAGTACTTTTGTGTAGACACAAAAAGGTTAAAGCTTGCAAACATTGAAAGAGCGAACCCCAAAACGGGGAGCCGCGTCTCTCGCTCCAATCGCAGGGTGGGGTGCCCCCAGGAATCACGAGTAGCCATTCTTGATGTAACAGCAAGAGGTAGCTTTTATTAACGAGATCCCTATTAGCGGGATCCTGGGTCGATACGTATCCCACACAGGAGACAGAGGAATCGACCCCGAGCCTCCAAACTCGGGGGTTTATATAGGGGAGGTTAGAGGCATTCTCACGGTTACACATGATTGGTCAATTCAAATGGTGCACAGTTACTTTCGGCGCAAAATTACATCAGCAAGGAGTACGTGCTCTCTAGCAGCTCGGCAGGCAGGCAGGGTGGCTCATCTCACTCGGGGCGGGGGGTGAAGGAAGGGGAGGAGGTGGCTAAAGATGGTCAATGTCCTTGGGGCTGATAGCTGGTTTGGCAAGTCCTATCTCTGGCTCTCCCTCAGGCACGTCTGGCCCTGCACATCCGGACTCTGACAATGAGTAACCTTTTTAAAACTCTAGTTCAACAACATCACATGACAAATGAATGGCAAAATGAAAATTTGCATCCATGACTGACAAACACTGGGGCCCATACTTCTGATTATTGTAGAAAAGAGCTGTGTTTGTTTTGCATATTTCTACTGATATTCTGTAGACAGTTGTTCCATTATCAATAAACATATGGGGTCAGCTATAAGGAGACTAACACACTAAGCCAAACTTCCCCTGGGTGGAGAACTGTTCCATGGTTGCTATATAGCTCTATAGCGCCAAAACACACCCATGGGGCCAAATCCTCCTGGAACAAAATGACCTAAAGTGTGATTTTTCAACAAAATAGCTGAATCTGATGCTACTAGAGGCCAAGGCCCACTTATAAAACTTAATTTGTTGTAAATCCATTAACTAGCTGTATGAGGAAGGCAGTGTCTTAATCTAATTGAGATTTGGAGAATAAAACAAGTTACTGCCAGACACTCAGCTATAAGGAACAGAGACTGACAGTCTGGTTCCTCAAGGTCTCCAGAATAGTTCTTCCAGGTCCTGTCCATCTGTTACAATGCTAGGATTCCAAGGGCATCTGGGACTTAACAAGCCTCAATCTTTCTGAATTTAACCCAGACACCAGCACCCCACATCTGATATTTTCATGGAACACTTGTCAGTTCCTAACATGGCTTCTCTGCCTGATTCCACTTTCACCAGCTCCTGAGATGCTCATACCTGCACCTCAGTACTTCCTGCACACAGCCCTTGCCTAAGTCTGTACCTTGGCCTACCTCACAACTCAATACCCAGGTACCGGAGTCTCTGCTCACTGACACACTGCTCCCAGGGCAAAGCCAGCTACAGAGACAATGCCACATCTGCAAGACATATTGCTCAGAGTCAGGGCAGACTTGTTTAAGACTGAAAACGGTGTCTATGCTAGGGACGTTGTTTGAAGACATACTACTTCTAGCAAAGGAAAGTGCAAGAAAAAGCAAGACGAGCATTGCAGTTTTAAGAGATTAAAAGACTGTGCATGCAAATGAACATACAGAGCCAACCACTTAGACCAAAAATACTACCAGCTACAGTAGGAAGGTAACAGAAACTGTTACCCATCTCCAAGACATGATGAAAAAGCCAGTCTGCCCATGGCTACACACATACCTGGGCTGATAAAGAGGTCAGAACATAGATCTGATGGAATTGCTATAGCTTCTACAATGGTCTAAGGTGAGGATTGTGGGGTGCAGAGAAGAGGGGTGCAGAGTCAGCATCGAGTCCAAGCTTTTTGCCAAGACCGTCATAGAAGTATCAGAAAGACTATGGGCTATTTGAGGCGGCCGCCGGAAATGCTGAATGTAGTGAGGGATGAAGGGACAGGCCAAAATGCTCAAAGTGACAATTTCAAGCAATCTCATTTCAGTTCAGTCTCCCATCTGTGGTGATTATAAAAATACAGTTCCGAAATTGCCTGTGGCATCTCAGGAGCAGGTCTGCAGGCTGACACCTGCACGCCAGTGAGCATTTGGAAGGACATTCTGGAATGCGGAAGAGGAGGACTCCTGGGGGCGTGGAGATTGATCACTGAAGGAGAGGAATCCCAGAATAGCAGAAGCAGAAAACGACTCAGATGAACTGTGTAGAGTGGGTTAGTGATGTGCTTGAGGTCTCACAGCTTGGGCCAGGTCTGGAACTCCACTTTCTTTCCTTTTTCTTCCATTGATTATTTTTTTATGTACATTTCAAATGTTATCCCCTTTCCCAGTTTCCTGTCCATAAGTCCATAAACCCCCTATCCCATCTCCCTCTTCCTTCTTCTATGAGGGTGTTCCTCCTCCCCAACCACCCACCCCTTCTTGCCTCCCTGCCCTGTCACTCTCCTACACTGGGAGGTCCAGCCTTGGCAGGACCAAGGGCTTCTTCCATTGGTGCCCAACAAGGCCATCCTCTGCTACATATTCAGCTGGAGCCACGAGTCTATCCATGTGTACTCTTTGGATTGTGGTTTAATCCCTGGGAGCTCTGGCTGGCTGGTATTGTTGGAACTCCACTTTCTAAGTCTCTTCCTCAGGGCTATGAGTAATAGAAGTCTCAAGAGTATGCCCTCAAAGGAGGCCATGGAATCAAAAGGTCTGTGGCCATGGGAAGCAGAAACAAGGGAAGATGAAGCAGCAATGGTAAAGTTCAGACAGGAATTCTCTCTAGGGGAAAAAATATCTAATGATTCTTTCCTTTTAGCTTAGAGAAGGCAAAAAGAACAGAGACTGTCCTGATAGGAAGATGTTAACATCCATCACATTGCTCATGGCCTTGTCCCAGCAGCTGAGCTCAATTTTAAGTGTATGGGCTTTTCCTTTGCATGTGTGTAATGTGCCTTGTGTGTGCCTGGTGCCCACAGAGGCCAGAAAGGGGGCATTGAATCTCTTGGAACTGGTGTTAAGTGATAGTTGTGATTCCCCACTGGAGGTGCTGGGAACAGAATCCTGGTCCTCTGCGAGAGCAGCAAGTGCTCCTAACCACTGAGCCATCTCTCCAACCCTATTTAACTCTTGCAGATCCAAGAAACATCAAGAAGCACACCCCTGTTCCAGCTGATTATTCTAAAGCCTCTTAAGCCTGATCTTGTATCCTGGCTCTCAAATTCCTGCATCTGAGGTCCAGCTTTGACATTTCCTCTGCATTTTCTGATTAGACACAGAAGCCTTCCTCTTGGACCCTGGCTCTCTGCCTCCTGTGAGCTTCATATTACTTTAGCATTGCACAGGGGACAGGTTGTTCAATAAAGGAAGGGATGTTGAGCAAACATGTATAGGATCTTCCCTATTTCTCACTGGTCTGGGGACAGAGATTTCTCCCCTCCTGTGGTTATTTGAATAAGAATTGCCACCACCATCACCCCTTACCTACCCCTGTCCCCACCAGACTCATATATTTGAACACTAGGTCATCAAGGAGTGGCACTACTTGGGAAGGATCCGAGGTGTGTCTTTGCTGGAAGAAGTGTGCCCTAAGGGTGGGCTTTGAGGTTTCAAAAGTCTAAGCCAAGCTTCTGTTCTTTCTCTTGCTTGCAGATCCAGATGTAGAACTCTCAGCTAATTCTCCACCACCATGTCTGTCTGCATACTACTTTGCTCCCTGCCATGATAGATTTTAAACTCTGAAACTATAAGCAAGCCCCACTTAAAATGCTTTCTTTTTTTCTAAGAGTTTCCATGGCTATGGTGGCCCTTCACAGCACTAGAACAGTGACCAAAACACTATCTACCACAACACAGTTCCTCTGTGAATCATACAACTTCCTGGCTACCTGTGGTAATGGCTACTTGGCCTATGCAAAGATTGCCTTTCTTCCCACTCAGCAGTTCAACAAAAAGCCCCAATTTGAACATGAGCCCCAATTCCTAATGGTCTAGGAAGACAGGTTGTAGACTCTTCTTCCTATCACTGGCATACAGAATTTGGGCCACTGTAAACAGGTATGCATATGTATCCATGTCAAATCTTCTTGTAACCCTAAGTACCCTCATTAACACAGTAAACCTCTTTTCCAGCCTGTGGGTAGGAGTAGGGTACCTGTGAGAGTAAGACATGGGACCTTTCTGTCTTATTACTTCACTTTTCATGTATGTTTGTAGACCACTCTAAAACTCCCTTTGAAAGTGGGGGATCCCAGGTGTTATCTTTCTGAACTCCAGGTGACCTCTTCCATTTTTTTATCAGATCTTGTGGCTTGAGGATGACCCACAAGTCACTCTCCACTTCATGTCTAAAGCTCACCCCATGAGCAGAGGCAGAAAGAAGATCTCTTGACTCTACCTTGCACATTCAACCTGGAGATCTAAGCTATGTGACTTCCATGCCACTTCTGAGAATGGTCCCTAGAGCCTCAGCCTGCAGCCTTGTCTTCCTGGGGAGTTGGATACTTTCCAGGGGATGGTGATGGGCCAAACAACAAGCAGCTCTCCCTATCACTAAAATGGCCTCAACACACATTCATTTACTTGCTTTGGGGTAGGGAGAGAGAGAGAGAGAGAGAGAGAGAGAGAGAGAGAGAGAGAGAGAGAGAGAGATCCCGCTATAACTTAAACACTGTTTGGATCCAAGAATCCAATAGTACAAAACAATAGATTGACATCTCTTTCCTCCTATAGATTACCATTTAGTCTGAAGAATAAGTGGAAAGTAAACAGATATATTTTACCACCAGTTATAGTAAGTGCTAGGAAGAAAAATCGTGTTACAGAGATGAAAGGGGTTCTTTGAAGCATGCTTGTCTGAGAAGGATATTCTAGAGAGACAGCATCTGTGCAGAAAGCTGCCATACAGGAAGGATCAAAGAAGGCAGGTGTGACAGAAAAGACTGCTCTAGGAATAAGGAACTCAAGAGAGCCAAGCAGGCTAGTACTGGAAGGACAGCCATGAAGCCATTGTGGCTGAAGCCCATGGAGTCAGTGATAAGCAAGCAACAGAGGTTCTTGTAGGTCACCACAAAATCTCTACTCCGTGGTGATGGGAAGTCAGGTCAATAGCCATGTCTGGAAGAGCCTTTGAGGCTTTTCTGGACCCCAGGTGCAGAAGAAAACATAGAGTAGAAACCTATGAGCTCACACTAGAATTCACATGTGAACTAAGCATTGAAGGATGGCCAGATGTCAGCTGAGGCAAAGAAAACATGGAGATAGGCTATGTCCAAAGGGAAAGAGTGGCACCAGAGCACACAAGTCGCATAGATGACTGACCATCCATCCGGTGACCATTTGGTGAGTGTTGGAGGATACCCTGACAAAGCAGAGGATGAGGAAAAAAGCCCAAGTCAGAAGGAGAAAGATCTTGGAGAAACTCCCAACCTAGTTTCCTTGAAACATCCCCACTTCTCCAAGGATCACGTCAGCCCACACTGAAGCCCTCCTCTTCTAGCTGCATTATGAATCAGCGCTGCTTAAAGAGGCACATGGCTCATCTCCCTCCTCCTCCTACCCACCTCAAATCCAGGCAGCCGACTTGGGTACAATCAACATGCCCATTCCCCTAAGAAAACAAACTCTCCATCTAACCCAGAGAAACAAGACATTAATAATTTCTGAACTGTCATAGCCAGGAAGTTAAGGACACCAACGCAAAAGACAGAGGATGAGGCAGGGGACTTAGTAAAACAGAGGCAGAGCTTGTGAACTCCTGCCTCATGGGAGCCTGACAGATTCACTGCAACTTATGGGCTTAGTCGTGCTATGCAAGACACGATGTGGAAGAAACTCAGCAATTAAAATAAGAAATGAGAGTCCCTTAATCGGTTATTGTTCCCAGGGCCTTAAAAATGATGGAGAGGTGGCCAGCCTCTTCCACAGGGTGCACCCAAAAGTAATTACCAGGATACTTTGCAGATTATTGAGTAAGTCTCTGGAACCGACACATTGATTTATGTAAGACTGGGAGATTTTGAGAGATTTGAGAGAATATTAAGAATCAATCAATATTTTAATTTATTTCAGAGTCCCAGGGACGTCCACTCTGTAGAAAACTGCTGAGAAGAAACTGCGACCTTTGAAATATGGCTGCCAGGAGCCTCTGTGAGAAGCCTGTTTGACAGTCACCACAGGGAAGGACTTCAATGCTCTGGAACATTCTTTTTCTTCAAGGCATCAATCATGAATTTCAAAAGTTGGGGGAGGGGGAGCACCAGGACGAGTGTGCTCTAGGGCTTGCCAGATGAGTATACAGCACTCAGTCATCTCCAAGGAGTCCCTGGGTTCTAAAGACAGGGACTGGAAGGCTCTCTGATTCTTTCGGGGCTCGCTATAATCTGGGAACATCCACTAGAGCAGGACCCAGTACCTTTGGAAACCATGTAGCTTCCTCTTCCCTAGGAAGTGAGGTTCCCTGGACCACACTATCTCCTACTTAGAACACCTGAGCACCACATCTCTGGCGATCACTGGAAGGTCATTACTTTATTCACTGCTGTGACAAAATGCCTGACAAAAGAAATATAAAGAAGAAAGGTCTATTCTGGCTCCCAGTGTGGGGGTACAGTCCTTCATGGAGGGAAGGCATGGAAGCAAGAGCTTGAGGCAGCTGATCATATCCCACCCACAGTCAGAAAGCAGAGACAGAGAAACGCTGGTGCTCAGCTCACTTTCTCCCTTTCTGCAGCCCAGAACCCCATCCCGACCCTGCTACACACACACACACACACACACACACACACACACACACACACACACACACACAAAAGATAGTGCTGCCCATATTTAAGGTGGATCAGCTCGTCATCATTAGCCTAAATTACAGAAACTCCTCTTTCACATGCCCAGAAGCAATCTCTCCCATTACTCTACACTTCCTTAAGTTCCAGATCCCTCCCATTCAGTCCCATGATCTGTAACTCCAACAGAATCCTATCTCCCAACAAGGAGGAGTGGAACTTCCAGCAATTTCCAACAGTTGGGACAGAAGGAGATGCCTTTGAATCATAGCAATGTGGAAACAGCTGACTGAATAAATCAATGGTCAAATGAACAACTCAAGAGAAGGGCGTTCATTTGCGAGACTATTTTAAGGTCAAATGGCATGTTGGGGTCATCAAATACAATAGCATATGGGGGCTCCATTCACACAAAGTGAAGAGAAGAATTCAGAGGCATTTTGCTAATTCACAGGAAAGGAAGAAATGTCCTGGCTTCACATTCCACCCTTCCTTGTGTCTCCTCCCTGTGTCTTCCATCAGCCAAAGCCAACCAGAAGCCAGCTGACAGAGAAGCCCTTTACAGGGTGGAAGCAGCAGAAAGTGAGCAAAAGATGCCTTGCAGGGGTTGCCATACAGGGCTCCACCTATTGTCTATTTCAGCACAGGCCCAATTGTCAGACTCAGTCCATTGAGTCAGCAGCTCTTACAAAGGGAAAGCTCTGCATGCCCCACCCACCCCAGGAACATATACCGATATCAGAAGACATTTGCATTTGCACAACTGGATCAAGAATGTTATTGGTTCATAGTGAGAAAAAGCCAATGATGCCATTAGACCTTCAAATATAGAAGACAGGCCCTACAACAAAGAACTAGCCAGCTCAGAATGTGAATAACGGCACAGCTAAGAACTCCTCACCTAACGAAGTTTCTGAGGACTGGGTCTCTGGCTGACTTTCGACACCCAGAGCTGGACTAAAGAACACAGCTTCGTTGTGCTGGGTAAACAACATCTTGCTGTCTGACTCAGAACTACCAGCCAGAATGTGACCAGTGCCCTGACTTCTTGAGTCCCTGTGGGAAGGAACTATGTCAAGAGAGAGACCCATCTGCTGCTCAATATCTCTCCTCATCAACAGTGACATCCCCAGGGTAGCTGGGGCAGTGAAGGGCAGACCACAGAGTGTTGCTCAAGCCATGGGCAATTTGCTTCATCCTACAGGCCAAAGCACCCCCTGGGCTCCCTGCTTTCAACTCCCTGGATCATCCCAACCAGCTTGTGTCTCTCCCTTTTCAGTTTTATATCCACACCATACAGACATTTGGTAAAAGTGAATTGAGCCTTGCCATCTGTCTCTTTTGCTTCTATTATGTTTGTAACAAAAAGAAGGAAATTAAAATCCAAATTACAAGTATTGTGCCAAGATGTTCCTGAATGAGCCTGCACCTGGGGGATGGGGTGGACCTACAAGCAGGAATGATGTGAGTCCCATCATGGCTCCTGCAATTGTCTAGGAAGCAGGATTGGCATCCTTGCTGATAGAGGAGGAGACTGAGACTCGTAGAGGACCACTTCAGAGTCCAAGTGTGTGTCCCCGGCAATTAGTCATCCAGGGTTATACCTCATGCACTGAGCTGTCACCTCCAAGGTACAGACCAATGGCGCCTCCTAGGTTCTGCTGCTGTGAAGTTATTTAATTCCCCTTGAGGTTTGGGTGCCATTCTAGTTTTGTTTCTGTTGCTGTGATTAAAACATTCTGAACAAAAGAAACTTAGGAGAGGAAAAGGTTTATTGGTTTACACTTCTAGGTTATCTCTGAGAAAAGTCAGGGCGGAAACTCAAGCAGAAACTTGAAGCAGATGTCATAGGGGACTGCTGCTTGTGGGCTTATTTAAAGAAGCATTTAGCTAGCTTTCTTATGCACATGCAAGGACCACCCATTCAGAGAATGGTGCTGCCCACAGTGGACGGAGCCTTCTTGCATCGATTAACACGTAAGACAATCTTCCACAAACATGCTCACAAGCCAATCTGACCTGGGACATCTCTCAATTGAGACTCCCTTCTCAAGTGGCTCTAGGCTGTATCAAGGTGACAGTTAAAACTGACTAGGATAGACATCCTACTGAAAACTGTCAGATCTTAAGAAAGTGGTCCTTCAAAGCTGTCTTCTCCCTGTCATATCTTAGGATTTTTTTCATATGGAGGGGAAGCTCTGTTTCTATATGTATACCACGAACATCCACTGGGACACAACCGTGTTCCATTTAGCTAGATGTGTGATGCCCTGAGTCCATTTGCTGAGAAGGTCTTGTGTATGGGACCTTTGAGGCCAGACTGTGAAACCAGTACTAACAGGCTTGGGCAGGCATGGTGACAGGAGCAGCTGTGGCAGTGGGAGCACACAGCATGGTTTATTCACATGTTGGTGGATTGGAAAGCAAAGACCTCAGGCAGGAACTAGAAGTGGGTATCACCCTCCAGGTCCACTCTTAGTGACCCACTTCTGCTGTCTAAGCCTGGGTCCCAAAGTTTCCTTCCCAAACAGAACCAAGAACCAGGATACAAGTTTTCAAATACACAAGCCCCTGGGGGACATTTCACAACCAAACCATAAAGGCTGTAACATCCAGTGTCTTGGCCATCCCTCACTGAAGGCTGATGTCAGTGTTCTCCCAAGAAATATATCCACCGAGAATCTGCTGGGATCTGTACAAAGCCAGAAACAAAAAGAAGAGCTGACATCATGGTTCAAGTCCAAAAGCATCTGCCTGCAGTATCCCTCTGCTAAGGAGGTCAGTTTTGTTTATAAAAAGTGGCTTGCTTTACTCAAAATCTCAAATTTAAAGCTATGTGTCTTCTAAAATATCTTCTGATAAAAGCATCCAGAATATTTGACTGAAAATCTGGGCACCGTGATCTGACCACGCTCACACATGAAATTAACCATTACAAATGGTCAGTCCCTCCCTGCCACATCTAAAGAGAGAGCAGCCTCTTCTCCCCTCCCTAGCTGTTATCACTACCTTAGGGCAGGGACCTGCCCATCTTGTGGCTTCTGGGTACTTTCTAAGCCTGGTGAGTTTCATTTATTTCCTGAGCTTTAATGGGTTTCTCTCCAGGAAGAAATGTTCCAAGTCAAAGAGAATAGACACACGACATAAGGTCATGGTGGCCAGTGCTATACTGACTAAAAGTCAAAAGTGTTTTGGAAAAATTCTTCTGCTATGTAGCCAGTGAAGAAAGAGTATAAAACAGTGCCAGGGATTTATAATAATAAAGGGACAAGACCAATCTGTGAGACTACATAAATCACAGTAAATCAAGTAACTTCCATCCCAGGCCAAATAATATAGGGAGGTGGGGTGGGGGGACATAGGTATTCCTATCCTCAACCATATACTGGATGAATAATTTCCTTTCATGTCTATAAGTCTCCTTCCATGGTGTCCATTGTTATAGCCATAAACAAATTTAGGGTGCATTTAACCAGCACTGTCAGTAGAAGACATCAGAAGTTAAGCAACTACAATAATGGCTATCATAACTTTTTATGGACCTGATGCCATGCTTTGCTAGCTCATTGAATTTTAACTGTACTTTACATATGAAGAATCTAAAACCTTGAGAGATTATTTAACATGTTTCAATCTGCCCTCCCCAACAAAGAGAAAGAACTGGAATTTGAACTCAGGACTATGAGATGTCAAACACATAAACATACTGACCAGTAAGTAGATCGTCTGTAATACTTTAAGGACCAACATGAGTTCTGAGCATAACTCTATGTGCTACATAAATATCATCGATCATGATGGAAAAGAATATGTTGCTGGAAGAAGCTATGATGAGTTCAACTGGTCACTCTGGGATCACTGAACCCTCCGTGGAAAACTCACAGAAGTAAAATAGGAGAGACCTGCTGGGGCTCAGCCAGAAGCTATAGGTAGCACACCCAACCCATGGCTCAGTTGCCCTGTGAGGGCTTCTGGTGGTGAGATGGACAAATGATTAATTACAGGCAGGTTCATCTGCACCATGCCTGACCCTTGGAGAAGGACCGGGCAGAGGTATTAAGGGTTTGGAGACAGCATCCTGAGAGGCATCTCAACCTTAGCTGTCACAAGGAAAAGGTAAGGTTTTCATCTGAGACTCTGTGTCATCCAAAGAAAACAACACAAAGTTCTGGTAGGAAACAGGTGTCTGGGCCAGTGCTGTCATTCTATGACAGTGGCTCACAGGGAAAGCTAGAGGGGTGCTGAGTGTGAGAGCTGTCAGTCAACTACAGGCCTGGAGGTCAGTTTGGGTTAGAAGGTTGGCTCCCTTGTGTGTCCTGGTAAGTTACTACAATTGTAACTTTCAAGAGCCCCGAACTGCAGGTATTTTCAATGAAGTAATTTATTAAACAGACCTAAACCCAATCCACTCAGGCATGTTTTTCCTGAGTTCTGGAAGAAAATAAAAATGCTGTCTAAATTTAGCAGTTGATTCTAGGCCCTTCCCCTGCCTCCATATCAGGCTCATGTTTCCTTATTTGTTCCACTCCTACCAGCAACAGAAGGGAGCCTCTGAGAAAATAGGAAAGACGCACACCTTACATTTGACCATCTATTTCCCTTCCTGAGCTGAGACCTTAGCAAGACAGTAGGCTTCTCTCTGCCTTCATTTTCCCATTTGTAAAATTAAACATTTACATTTTGATTGTTCTTTGAGGAACCAAAAATCTATGAAATGCAAACATATACAAGTATGATTGGGAATTATATGTAAGGCATTCAAAGGAGGTGAATCATGGCCCTAACACTCACACCTCTATTCTATAATGGGCTATTCTCCTCTAGGCCCCAAGTTCCCAGGAGAATGACTCTGATACTCAAATTATATTTACAAATACCTAAGCCATAAGCTTTGACTATTCCCCAGCTATCTCATAAATAAATAGCCCATTTATTCTGATCTAAGTTCTATTACGTGGCAGGGTACCTATGTTTAGGTTCCATGTTGTTTGTCCTTCCTGTTCAGGAGACCCAGTATTTCTATGCCTGGCTCCATCCCAGAATCCTTTCTCCTATCAGATACCCCACCTTCTATTTCCTACCTCAGCTACAGGCTCAAGCTTTAATTGACAGCCTTCATGTCTATACGATACATATAAGATTTTCTCTACACTATTCTCCACTTGAACTTCAGTATAAAAGCATAGAACTCAAATTTGTTACATTGTGAAATAGACCAAGTATACAAGAGAGAAATCCCAAACCAAAAATGTACAACAAAAAGAAAAATCTAGAAACCTATGATAAGTCACAGCAGGACACCAAGAAATTAAGATACAAGTAAGATGTCAGTCAAAGACCAGAAATCAGAATAGCATAGGAAATATTCTAGTTAGGTGATTTGGACCCATCACCAATCCTCTAACTATACTTTTATACCATAAGCCCAGTGGGTTATAAGCAGAAAAACATTGCTTGAAGGTGTGGAGGATAGGAAGTCCAAGATCAAAATACCAGCAAATTTACTGTCTAAGAGGAGTCATCCCTGACTTATGAGTGGCATCTCCTTGCTAGATGTCAATCATCTTACTGTCATTATAGCAACACACCTGAGACAACAAATTTTTAAAGCTTACTTTGACTCATGACTTTGTAGGGTACTGTCCTAATTGGGTTTCTATTCCTGTGATTAAAGACCATGAGAAACAGCTTTGTGGAGGAATGTGTTTTTGTATCATATAGGTCAGAGCCATCATCTCTAGAAGCCAGGGCAGGAGCTCAAGCAGGGGTACCGGTGGGAAGCTTCAAGTGGAGCTGCTTATGGCTTGCTCTCGTGGCTTGCTCAGACTATTTTCTCATACCTAAATCCACCTGCCAGGGGTAGCACCATCCACAATGGCCTGGGCACTCCCAACCAATCCATTAATCAGAAAAATGCCAAGAAGTCATGCCCAAAGACCACTCTGACAGAGGCGAACTGTCAGTTGGGGTTCCTTTTCCTTAGGCTCTAACTTGTGTTAATAAAAAAACTAACCAACACAACCCATAATTGATTGGTCTCATTGTTTGTGGCATGTTGAGGCAACACAGCATAGCATGAGTGGGTAGGAGAGCAGAACCACTTACATCATGAGTGTATTAGTCAGGACTCTCTAGAGTCGCAGGCAACATCTCTATTAGGGGAATTCATTGTAATGGCTTACACTCTGCAGTTCGACTAATCCAATATGGGCAGCTATGAATGGGAAGTCCAAAAGTCTAGTCCACAGGGCTCATTGTTTCATCTGGTCTTCTGTATAAGCCGGAATCCTGGAGCGGTAGGTTCCAAACAGATGTAAAAACAGATGCAAGCAGGTGTAAAAAAAGTGAATCTTCCTTCTTCCAAATGTCCTTCTGTAGACCTACAGCAGAAGGTGTGACCCAGATTAAAGACCACCTGGATCTGGAACTTGCTTTGTCCCAGGCTGACCTTGAACTCAGAGATCTGCGTGCCTTAGTCTCGTGGACTTAAAGACATGTACTACCTTGCCTATGTCTAAGCTTTTCATGCTTCAAGATCTGGGTCAGAAGTCTGTATCTTCCAGCCTCAAGATCTGGATCACGGGTGTGCCCTCCATTTCTGGATTGCAGTTCATTCCAGACATAGCCAAGTTGACAACCAAGAATAGCCACCACAATAAGCCTGGAGCAAGGTGAAAAACAGAAGAGGCAAGGCCAGGGGTGAGAGAAATGACTCTATGGTTAAGATTGCATTTTGCTCATCCACAGATCAGGATTCAGTTCCCCACACCTGGGTAGTGACTCCTATACTTCTAGGAAATACTGCAGGTAACTCCAGCTCCAGTGGATCTTACACCCTCTTCTGGGCTTAACATATATATACACACATAACAATATACATAAGTAGGCATAAATCTTTTAAAACATTTTTTAAAAGAGAAGACACAGCCAGAATCCTTCAGTCCCTTTGAGAGCATGAACCCAATGACTAAGGACTTCCTACGAACCCCACTTCTCACAGGGCAGGAAGGACTAACTAGCTCTCTGGGTCCTCCTTAACAGAGGTCCTACGCCATGGCCTAAGGAACTCTCTAAAGCCCCACCTTCTAATGTCACGTTGGTGATGAGGTTTCAGTGGATGAATATGGGGAGAACCAAATACCATCTGTCACTGTGAAAGTAGCAATGGGCAGCAACACAACATAAACCAGGTGTGGTGGCTCATATCCTTAATCTTAGCATTTAGAAGACAGACAGACAGACCCTGTGTAAATTCAAGGCCAGCCCCATTTATACAGCAGGCTTCAGGCCAGCCACAGCAACACAGTGAAACCCAGTCTCCAAAAGAGAAAGGAAATGGATGGAGAGATGGCCCAGGAGTAGGAGTCTGTACTGCTGTTGGAAAGGACCTGAGTTTAGTTCTCAGTACCACGTTGCTCACAACCACCAATACGTGTAGCCCCAAGGAAAGATCCAATTCTGTCTTCTGAAGGCTGTGGGCATACATGAGCATGCACACACACACACACACACACACACACACACACACACACACGCTCATGAGACATACACACACATATGCATGCACTCACAAGACATACACACATACACACACATGCATACACATATATACACATGTACACACATACACATACACACACATGCTCATGAGACATACACACACATGCATACACATACAAACACACATGCACACACATACATACACACTCAAAAGACATACACACACTCGTATACACACACATACTGGCTGTGATTCTCTGACCCTTAACTTAGGTGGCTATTCAACCTCAAATGCCTCGTCAAGTTCTCTCCTTAACAAGGACAACCTTATCCTTGCCAACTACTTCTATATTTTTCCTTTTAGCTTTACTACCAAAGCATACATCTCTAAACATGAGGATTTTGCCTAATTGTTTCACTTAATATAAATTGAATCTCATTGAGTATTTACTCTTTTCAGTCTGCCTTTCCCCAAACACTTACCAGCACATCACTCTAGATCATTACATTTTATTGCCGAGGCACATGTGTTTTCCTACTCCAGGACCATCATGAATAATGCAATTACAAGTTTCTCATGCAAATCTCTTAGCTCACATGGGCATGGATTTTGTTGTCAGCTGAGATGCTTTATTTTCAAGGTGGATTTGGAATTACCTAGGAGTTGCCAAGACATGTCTCTGGACATGCTGCCGGACTTTCCAGAGAGGACAAACTGAGAAAGAAAGTGAGCATCACCATTCCCCGGGCTGGGAAAAGAAAGCTGTGGATGTGCCAAGTGCTGTCATTCCCTCCGTTCTGCTTCCTGTGTGCCTTGGTGAAATGGCCACGCCCTCCCTGCAGTCATAAAGAGAACCCTTTGAAGCTGTAGGAAAATGGGCCTTTTCCCTTAAGTTGCTTGTGCCAAGTATTCTGTCAGGGCAATGATAAAGGTAGCTGACACAGGTATCTAGGAAGAGGACTTGGATACTTCGGGGCATTTATTTATATAAAGGACACTGACAAATCTCTTTCCAGAGAAGTAAGGTTTTTCATTTTGGCCACCAATATATGAAAACTTCAGTTGGTATATGTCCAGTACTTATTAGCCAGCTTTCAATTTTTTCCCACTCTTGTGAATGTGGTGGTAACTCTGGGTTTCGGTTTATATGCTCCAATGTATTTATTGTTCACTGGGTAGCTTTTTTGTGAAGTATCTATTTGGGGTCTTCTATCTGCTTTTTCCAGTTTGTTCTCTCTCTCTCTCTCTCTCTCTCTCTCTCTCTCTTTCTCTCTCTCTCTCTCTCTCTCTTTCTGTGTGTGTGTGTGTGTGTGTGTGTGTGTGTGTGAGAGAGAGAGAGAGAGAGAGAGAGAGAGAGAGAGAGAGAGTCATGTTTGGTTTTACCCTACATTTCTGGTCTATCCAGCCTAAATTCCCCATAGGCTCAGGTATTTGAACATTTGGTCTCCTGTTGGTTGCTCTACTTGGGGGAAGTTGCAAAAGGTGTAGTTTTGGTGAAAAAAAAGTATGTCGTTATGATTGGGTTTTGAGAGTTTGTAGCTTGAACCCAATTCCAATTTGCTCTCTCTGCTTCCTGGTAGGGCTTGAAGACAGGGTCGCTCAGCTTCCTAGTCCTGCCCATGCCTGCCACCTGTTGCCACTCTCCCTTACCGTGATGGACTCTTATCCTTCTGGAACTAACTGTAAAACACATTAAGTGCTCTCTTCCCTAAGTTGCTTTTGATCCCGTTATTTATCACAGCAACTGAAAAGTAACTGATACAGCTGTTCAGCCTTTCCTCCAACAACTGTACCCCAAAGATACATCGATCTTCATCTTTCCTGGGTTTATTTCTCTAGACTATTACATGCCCAATTTAAACCAAAATATTGACATTATGACATATCCGTGGTGCATGTTGCAAGAATTTTCCTTTTGTGTTTGAATTTTTACTGACTATATTTTGCTATTAAAACAAGTTTTATGGGCTGGGGATGTAGTTAAGTTGGGTAGAGTGTTTGCCTAGTATGAGCAAACCTTGGGATCAATCCTGAGCACTGAATAAACTGAGCATGATAACATGCATCTGTAAGAGCTTAAGGAAGATCATCCTCAGCTATAGCAAGTTCACAGGTAGCCAAGGCTTGCGTGTGTGTATGCACACACACACACACACACACACACACACACACACACATACATTTAAGATAATTTTTGTAAGCAACTCATCAGTATTTTATTGCATTTGGATATAGAATCCTAATTTGAAAATCTCTATAGTAATATTCTCAAGACTCTACCCAGCTTTCCTTCTAGCACTTGCATAGTTTGATTTTTGTCCATTTACATTCCTGATCCATTTTTCAGTATTTTCCTGTGTACAGTAAAAGGCAGGGATGTCAGCTGTGCTTCTGTAGCTTGCGGCTTCTCTAAAGCACTTTTAAGGGGATAGTCTCATTGTATAGAATTCTAGATCAGCAGTTATTTACTTTTTGTATTTTAAATCTACATGGCATTACTTCAGATTCACATTGCTTCTCTTGGGAAGTCAATAGTCTGGTGACTGCATCTTCAGCAGAAACTTGTCTCTTCTGGCCACTCTGACTTTTTTCTATTTGTCTGTCTCCATCATTTATTAAGACATTTTCCTATTCCTGGACTCCTTTTTTAATCATATGTTTTAATGCAATTCTTACAACTAAAAGTCTTTCAACAGTTATACCCTCTTTTGCCTTTCCTGTTTCTTACCCTCAGCTTCATATTTCTAAACTTTTCTCTCTCTCTTGTCTCATTCTTTGTGTTTTCCTCTCAGCTGTATTTAGCTGTCTGGTTTTTCCCTCTGCTATGTCTGGTCAACGGAGATATTCATTTTGCTTGTTGTATTTTTCTCTCCTAGAATCCCACTTAGTTTCTATTTGCAGCTCCCAAATATCTGCCAATGCCCTCAATTTTTTTATCTTTTTGATATTTCTGTGTTTTCTCCCATTTTTGGTAGTCCTAGAGACTGAACCTAGGGCCTTACATATGCCAGGCAAGCACTATGCCATCAATTAACAGCCCCAGACCCTGGTCTCTTCTAGAACATAATAGCTGTAGTTATTTTAAAGTCTTATCTAATAATGTCACTCTCTGAATGCCTGTAGGATTATTACTATTATCAACTATTTCTTCAGTTGCATTTCCAGTGCTAAGGAGGAAGAATGAAGGACTTTGGAATTCTTTTCCTCATTGATGCCCTCTGGCAGGCTGAAATGAAATTTCTACTGGGGCCAGGTCCATAAACAGAAACCAGTAAATTAAACTAATATAAGATAATAGGAATGAGTAGGGCTGTGGCTAACATATCCCATTCAAGGGCCTTCAAATAGAAAAACTGTAAATTCTTTTCAGCTAAATAAAATGTAGCTATGAATTCAATTTACTTTCCCAATGCCAGACACTTGTGGTCCTTCCATATGATTGATGTATGTCTGCCCTTCCTGACTTCCATTTATTCACAGTACAAGGTAGACCATAAACAATGACTACAAAATTCTGATACTCAACAACAGCTTATTTGTAAAATCTCTATTACGGGATTAGCCTTTCTAAAGGCTTCATAACTTTGCATCTCACTGTTGCATAGACACTTCTCATAATCCTACAGATGAGGAGAATAAAGCACTATGAGATAATGGGCTGCCAGAGGTTCCTCTACTGTCCACAGTGAGCTGGATTCACACCAGACTGGTCTGTCTCCAGAGCCAGTACAAAGTCAAAGCACTGGGGTTCACAGAAGAAAAACCCTAGAGGTTCCGTGATCCGGAGCTCTGTTTTCTTTTGTGTTTATGTATGATGGGAGGTAAGTGTGGATGTGTAAAAAAGTGCACATAGTGTGCATGCCCACACATAGACAAAGACCAGAGACAAAGACATTAGGTATCCTGCTCTGTCATTCTGTCATTCCCTTGAGACAGGATCTCTCCATGAGTGTGGCACTCCCTGTTGTTCCTATGCTGACTGGCTGACATCCTCCTGTCTCTGCCTCCAGTGTTGGGGTTGTAGATACACTCAAGTTTATGCCTGGCTTCCATAGGTGAGTGCTGTGACTTGAACTCAGTTCCTCATGCATAAACAGACATTGCTCTTACTCTTACCCACTGAGTCATCTCCTTAGCCCTAAAAAATCTTAAGTTTTACTTTTTTCGGCAACCATGAAATTCAGAGGCAGAAAGAACTAAGCCAGACATGGTCCTTTTAACCCTGTGATGGCAGAGGCAGGCAGAGCTCTATGGGTTTGAGGCTGTCCCAGTCAATGTAGAGACCTCCAGGCTAGCCAGGGCTACATAGTGAGACAATGTCTCAAAACAATTGTTGTTGTTGTTGCTGTTGTTGTTGGTTGTTGTTGTTGCTGCTGCTGTTGTTGTTGTTGTTGCTGTTGTTGTTGTTGTTTTAGCTGGGTGTGTTGTGACTCATATCTGAATTCCTATATATTAGAAAAGTGAGGATCATTTGAACATTTGTGATGATCTCAGGTAACAATGAGAAAGAGAGAAATGGAAGAGAAAGAAAGAAGAGGGGGAAGAGAGAGAAGGGTCAGAGGAAGAGAGACAGAAATATGGTGTTTTGTGTGTACTCTGGGGCCCTCTGCTCCTTAAATACTACTGTGCTGTCATCCCTCCTGTTACAAACAGGGATGCATTTGAAGGCTGATTCAATTACTAAATATATAATTGTTATCTTCATAAACTATATTTTGACATTTAATATGCCAAACCTGATCTTTTTATGAGTGAACCAAGTTATCCATAATACATTTTTATATCCCACAGCTATCAAGATGGCTTCAGATTTATGGAGTGCTAAAAAAGTAACTATACCATAAATTTCAATTTTCCCTAAAATTGCCTTTTATAAATGAAACATGAAAAATTATATTCCTGTCAATGTCTCCTCTCTAGTAGATTAAGTATTCCTGAAAAGTTGAAACTGATCAAAGATTGAGGGTCCTCGTGCAACTGTGAACAGGCCCATTGCAAAGTTTTATATCTGCAGTCCTTCTTGGGGCTATAGAATTCTCCATGTACAGATGGAACCGGGGAAGACTGGGCTACTAACAAATGAGTTTGAAAGGGAGCCTTGAGTCTCCACCTGAAACTCAATAGTACACAGTTTCAGAGTCAGAAGGCCGGAAGTTGCTGTTGGTGGAATGACCAACAGGATTTGTTAGCTTCCCTGTGGCCAGGCTGTGCTGGAAGCAAGAGATGGTTGGAAACGTGCCCTCTGCAAAGCTCTTGGAGGCTTCAAGCCTTCCTGGCCTCTGGGAACTCCCCCCTGGGCTGTTGGATGCTTCCTGAGGGCCCTCAGCAGATTCAGAGGCACCAGGGAATAGGGGACACTTAGGAGGCCTGCGAGGAAAAGAGTTCACGTAGTGAGGAGATGGAACAGTGTACCAAGGTGAGAATGGTGGCTTCCGTTGTCACACCCAGAAGTCTCAGCAGCTTTGGAGTCCTGGGAAAGAGACAGATCACTGAGAAAGTCGAATGAGGTCATAGAAAACAATCAAAAAGCCAAAATCTAGCTGGATATACTTTAGAATCTGTAAGACAAATCTCAAATATATAAAAAGTTTCAAAGCACACTACCACCCCGCAGTTTTAAATGTGAGTAGTGTACTGTACCTCAGGGTCTGTTGGAGGCTTGATCTCCAGGGTGGCACCACTGGTGAGTGCTGCAAGTCTTTAGGAGACCAGACTTGGTCATTGATGGTTGGATTGTCCCTGGAGGGCACCATAGGACACCAGTCCCTCTTTTCCTCTGTTTACTCCCTGGCTCACCGTAGGTGGCTTGTTGTAGCAGGCACTCCTGCCCTCTGCCACCTCTGCCCGAGGTCCAAAGAACTGGAGCCATCCGATCCTGTTCTAGAGCCTTCACAAGCCAGGATAAGCCTTTTTCTCTTCATAAATTAATTGTCTCCAATATTTTGTTACAATGACAGAAACCTAATATGTAGCCACAGTTCAAACTTAAATAGAAACAAACTGTAACTGTTCAAGAAGAAATAAGAGACAATTGAAGAAAAGAGTACGAACCCATTGCAATTTCAGTAACCATTTCTCTCCCTCCATCCCTCCTTTCCTTCCCTGCCTTCCTCGCTGTCTCCCTCTCTTCCCTCCCTCCTCCCTTTCTCCTTCCCTCCCTTCTTTCCTTCCTGCCTACCCATTTCAAGCACCACATGATTATTTTTGTAGCTTCTCTGTCTTCCCCCACAGCCATCTGCTGGGGGTAGGGGGCGTCTGAGCACTGCTCCCCATTTCCTGTGGGTAGACTCTCTTTGGGTGACACTGTTAGTTTAGCATCCTGACCAGTGAATTTCAAGGGAGCCTCGGGAAGAATGAAGTTTGATGGTGATTTTCTTAGAACAGCCCCTTTCTTGCACCTAGAACTCGTCAGGAGCTTGTGCCTTGTCAGTGTCGCCTCTCACTACCATGAGGAGGAACTCTCTGAGACAGGCCTCCAGGACAGGTGATGGCACAGCCTGCCATGAACAGTCTCTCCTTTCGTATTACTGCCAGCATTCTGGGCTTCCGAGCTTGCACCAGATTCATCCCTTAAAGTGCTGCTTGCAGAGTTCTAGGTTTTCTCTATCCATGTCCTCTCAAATCTTCCAAATTCCATCCCCAAACCAGTTCCAGAGATTTCTTCTGAACCACTGCCACGGCAATGACCCTGCTTCCTTGGTTCTAGCAGTCTTTCCTCACTGACAAAATGTCTGAGCAAAACAATGTAAAGGAGGAGACATGTATTTGTGTTCATTGTCTCAGAAGTGTCAGTCCATCACCCAGGGAAGACAACAGCTCACTCTGTGACAGCAAGAAAGCAGACAGAGCAAATGCCTGCACTGTGCTGCATCGGTTCTTACGGCTGAAGAATGCTGAATTGTCTGTTCAATAGCTGGCGAGCATTTATATTTTTTCAACTGTCTGGCAGTTAGGAATAATACCTCAATAAACTTGCATGTAATGTCTCTGTGTAGCTACATCTTCATGTCTTCGGACTATGTACCTAGAACTGGCATTTCTGGGTTATACAACTGTGTTTGACCTTAAGCACTAACAGACAGTTTTCTGAAGAGGCTGCGTTGCTTCACATTCTAAACAGATTTGTCGACATCTGTTATTACAACATTTTTTTCAACTATTGTCATCTTAATGTGTGAAATATCTTATCACAGTTCTGATTTGCATTTCCCTGGTGTCCCGAGCAATCAAAATCCCGTACTGAAACCCTAACAGGAGAGGAGATATTCTAAAGAGAGACACTTGGTCCCCTCTGTTTGGCTATTCTTTTTCTTTTCAAACTTGCAGATTGGTGGGTCTAATAGGCACTGAAGCCTTAGAGCTGGGCTGAGGAGATGGCCCAGCGTTGATGAGCACTGCTGCTCTTGCAGAGGACTCCGGTTCAGTTCCCATTGTCCACATTAGGCAGCTCACAACTGCCTATAACTCCAGTTCCCAGAGACCTGGTGCCTTGTTCTGGCTTACTGGAACAAGGACATGCATGCTACACAAACATGCAGACAGTCACACATATGCACATTTTAATGAATCTTTAAAAAATTTAATTTGAGCTCAAGTAGACCTCCAAGGAAAAGCTACAAAGGGACTCTATCCTAGGGAAGGGAGAAGGGAAGGGAGGCGTAACAAAGAACTCTCTGGTTCTGGAGTAGATGGGAATCCTACCTCTCTTTCCCCATAGAGAGTCTTTAAAATCCATTTCTTTAGACAGACAGAAATTTGAGAGAGAGAGAGAGAGAGAGAGAGAGAGAGAGAGAGAGAGAGAGAGAGCAAGCTGTCTCTTAACATGAGGCAGAGTCAACCTAGGTCACCTTCCCAACTCAGGAAGGACCAGTTATCTTGTCTCATAGCTGAACTCAAAGAGGTTTTGTCCTGGTTTATGGTTTTCTGTGAACTATAAAATGGCCATGGGTGTGGTGGGAAGGAAGTGGGACTTCTCTCTGCTTAAATTTGGTTTATTCAAATTAAAAAATAAAAGCCTTTTCCTTTACCCATTTCTATGTCCTAATTTTTTTTTAAAATACAGGGAAAATAAAGTGGCAGACTGTGAACTCCCTGACGAGTACATGTGGAGCAGCCTTTCAGGTTTGTTGGCAAATTTTGTATATAAGCATATTTGCTTTGAATAAATGTCTATTCGTGCTCATGGTCCATTTTTAACTGTACTGTTTGCCATTTTATTATTGAGCCCTTTATGCAGTCTAGACACAAGTGACATACTGAACGTGTGATGTGCAAGCACTTCCCCTCGCTCCATGGGCTGTCTTTCTGCTTTATTGATGGTAGCCTTTGAAATACAAAGGGTTTTAGTTTTGAGTCCATTTTTTTTCCTTTCTTTTGTTGCTTAGGCTTTTGATGTCATATCTAAGAATCCATTGCCTAACCCAAGGTCATGAAAATTTTTATCTGGGTTTAATAATTTAAACTGATATATCTGTGATATTTTCATATGAAGCATGAAAATCTGTAATAAAGTTATCCGATGTATAACACGGGGCTGGGGAGACATTTTAGTTGGTAAAGTGCTTGCCGTATAAGCCAAAACCCACATTAAAAATTTTGGGGTAATGACCATTTAGCAAAAACACCAACACCAGGCATAAAAAGTCCCCTTTTGAGTTGTTGGTCAGAGTTGTCCAAAAGACTTTCAAAACATTGCAAGCAATTGTTGTTGCCCTTGGTTGCCCCCCAGAAATTGCATGTAAATCCCTATTGCCAGAGATACATGCACTTCAAACAAAGGGCCCAGAGGCCCCTGAGTTGGAACTGATCTGAAAGTGTTCTCCCCGAGGACCTGCTTTCAGGGCACCAAAGGAGGAAAGTAACCAGCAGTCCTACCCAGCTATGCCACATGTGAATCACAACAATGGCCAGCAGAACCCTAGGGGCGTGGTAGTGGTGTGCATACCTTGGCAGCAACCAGCACCTCTCTAACTGAATTAGGACATGCTCAGTGAGAGATAACCATGCCTGGTCTTGGAAACCTAGCCAACTACCAGGGCTAGTGAAGACATTCATCCTAGAAGTGAACTTACAGCAACCTCTTTACTAAACCAACGTAATTCCTAAATACATTCTAAATATCCTTCCTTATACCCACGGAGAAGTATAATCCTCATCCCTCAATAAGGAAACGCATCTTTGCAACAAATGGAGACCATAGCAGATACCACAACCAATCAAAATGCAGAGTTGTAAAGTACAGTCTTAACAACCCCCACATCTAAGGCTCAGGAGACATTGAAGGAAAGAAGGGTGGAAATGTAATAAGGGCCAGAGGATCCTAAAGTTTGCTGTGAGAGTGTGTCTCCTAGGAATGTCAAGAACTAAACCTTAAAGTCTCACTAACGTGGTTGAGTAAACATGAACTGAACAAAGACAACAACAATAGATACGCTAACATGAACAGAAAAGGCTCGGAGGCTTCAAGTCTATACAGAGAACTATAAGGAATGCTGAATATGAGAGAAACAGTCTTCCCGAGGGAGGAGTACACCAATTGGTTATCCAATACCAAATGGTCAGCCCTGTAAACAAACATTCAAGTCATGTTATATAGACTGAGCAGGTTGTACTTATGTGTTCAATAAAATAGATGTGTATGTTTATATGCATGCATGTAACAACAATTAATTTAAGAGAGGCCATGAGTTTGAAAGAGATCAAGAAGGGTATTTGGAGGGAGGAAAGGGAGAAATTATGTAATTATATTATAAAAAATTTTTGAAAGCCTGGCATGGTAGTCCACATCTGTAAGTCTAACACTGCAAAGGCGAGGACAGATGAATCTCTGGGGCTCATTGACCATTCAACCTAGCCTACTTAGTGAGATCCAAGCCATAGAAAGACATCTCAAAAAACTAGGTAGATAACACCTTAGTAAAAATAGCTAGGTTGCCTTCTGACCTTCACACATGTGTAACCTAACCCACAAGCTTGCATCTACCTACATGTTAGCCTGTAAAACACGCTGACACAAAAGTTCAGAACTGTTAACATATCCCCTACTATTAACCTGCTCCATACAAGAGCATCAGAAAAGGTTACTATTCTTATCCCTATTTTATAGCTGGATAACATGAGGCTCAAAAAAGCTACACAACACCTCAAGTAACTATTTGTACAAAACAGGGGTAGAATTAGAATCTAGACAGTGGTGCTCAGAATCCATGTTAATGACAAGGCTTTCTCTTCAGCCATTCAACCAATGGCTTAAGTAGGTGCTGAAGAACCAGCTCTCCCCACTAACTCGTGGCCAGTTGAATAAGTTTGGCCTAACACACCAACCCCTGTATGCAGACATAGGCATTTCCCTCAGATCAGCTAGCCCTGTTTTTAATACAAAAGTGCAACTAAGCCTCTCAAGTAGCAAGATAAGAACAAAACCATATTTTAGGTGTCTATTTTCAAAAGTAGTATAGGAAAATCTGAATGCCCACATGAACATCACTGGGCATTTATAATCTGACAGAGGAACTGGCGTGGAAAGCTCATAAAACAAAAGAAGAAATGGGCAAGTTAGACTAATTTGAAGTTACAGCCTTATGTGCATCAAAAGACACCAAAGAAGACAGTGAGAAGTAGCCCATGGGATGAGAGGAAATTATTTCAGAACAGACAAGTAGTAAGGTTCACATCCAGAATACATAAAGAACACCTAACATAGAAAGACAACTGACCTAATTTGAAGATGGGCAAAAGACTTAACAGACAAGTCTTTGGAGAAGCCAAAAGATGCTCAAGATCACTGTTAGAGAAAAACAAGTCACCACAGTGAAATCCCAGCACTCCAAGAGGCAGAGGCAGGCAGATCTCTGTGAGTTTGAGGTTAACCTGGTCTATACAGTAGAGTTCAGAGTAGCCAATGCTATAGAATGAGACTCTGTCAAAAAACAAAAACAAGATGATACTCAATTTGTTGGGATGGTTACTATTAAAAAATAGGAACGGTGAAATAGATGTGGAAATTTTGAAAATTCCATCAGCTTTATTCACAGAAATAATACATGCTTTGTAAAACACTATACTGGTTCTTTAAGATATCAAGATCAGAAATATCATATAATACTAAATTCTGAGTAGAAACCCACAGAAATTGTAAGCAGGATGTCAAAGAGATGTCTGTCCAGCCAAGTCCACAGGATCAGTAAATGAAGGAACTAATCAAAGTGTCCATCAACAGATGAGTGCAGACACAAAATGAGGGAAAAGAATTTAACCAACTCCAAGGCAATGAGATGGCCCCACAGGTAAAGGCACTTAAGCCTGATGACCACATTGCTAGAACTCATGGTGTAAGGAGAAAACTCTCCAGAAGTTGTCCTCTGATTGCCAAATGTGCACAGTGACACCCATGTACCTCATCCATGTACAAACGCCATATGCACAGACATACAATAATAATAACAAGAGGACAGTCTGATGTATGCCTTATAACACAGATCAACCTTGTGGACCTTATACAATGGGAAAAAACAAAACAAAATGACAAGGACAGCATGCCATGCAAAGTACAAAATAGCAAAGTGGTAGCTGTCAGATGCACCAGCACTTACCTCTCCCAGCCTTCTGACTGCAGATGCAATGTGGACAACTGCCTCACACTCCAAGTGCCATGCCATCCCCACCATGATGGGTTTTACCCACAAACTGTGAGCAAGAACAAGGCCCTCCTCTCATAAGTAGCTTCTGTTGGGTATTTTATGACAGCCATGGGAAAAGTAACTATTGTGAACAATAAATTTTCTAATACATATATTTACTACAATGAATTATTTTCCTTTAGATAGATGAGAGAGAGAGAGAGAGAGACAGAGACAGAGAGAGACAGAGAGGGAGAGAGAGAGTGTGTCTCATCCTGCAGTAAATGTTTGAGATAGGACAAAGAACCTCCCAGGAATCGTCTTTGGAGACAGCAGACTTCCCTTTTGAGGGAGCTGGAGTATAACTGAAGCAGTTTGACTTTTTAATTCTGTCACCAAAGTCTTGGCCACAGCTGAACTACTCAACTCATCAAAGAAGACCACCAGGCCAGTTCTTTCCCACCTGGCCTTTCCTCCTGGTGGTGCTCAATGTCTCCAACCGAGTGTTGGACAAATATTGAAAGACTAGTTTGCAGAAGTGGCATCAAATTATCGGTCTGCTGTAGTGCCCACATGTCCCCATCCAGCTCCAGGATCTGCCAAAGCCAAGGGCTCTCCAGCCAATCTCACTAATTAGCAAGAGTTAAGCTTTTCCTTGTGTCCACAAACAGTATGGATTGTGGTATTTCTGCTTAGCTGATCAGAAAATTGTAACACTCTGGGTTCAGTGTTTTCAGCAGCTTATAGCCGAGTATTCATTAATTATGCAAAACAGGCTTCTAGGGACCAATTCTATTGAGTTAATTAATATTGAGAGCTGCTGGCCAATTAGCAGCGTTCTTGCTTATTGAGGAAGGTTTGCCATGGGATTAGCCAAACAGGGCTGGCTCCCCACGTGTCTCCTGTCTCTGTCTCCATCTTCCCTCCATGACAGTAGCTAGGCACAGTTTGATCAGGCAAGACAAAATCATAGGCTTCCTTTTCTCCCCTGAGCTAGCTGCATCCTGACCATTCACTGCCCTGGTAGGCATTACCCCTCCAACTATGGAGTGTGGAGTCACTCATTTAAAATGCAGAATCCCCAGTCCTAGGCCCTACCCTAGATCTCAAGAGAGAAAATTTGCAATTTTCAAAATCCCCTGTGCCTCCAATGCATATTAAAACTAGGGATCATTGATGTACAAGACCCATCCAAGACCCCACACCTCACCATCCCTGTCCCTTCTTAATCTAGCAGCCCCTGATCGTTAACTCTGGACTCCTATGCTTTCCCCCACCTCTGTAATCTTCCTTCTTTGCTCGCTAATGACAATTTCAACATATGAACCTTGCATAGCTCAGATCTAAGGGAGACCTCTGCAACACTGGTCATGTTAGAATCCCACACTTTCCCCTCTTATAGCTCCCTCTCCTTGGTCAGGATAGAAAGCACACCAGTATCTCTTTCTTCATTGTCATCTACTTTCTTGACCCATATAGGACATTTTACAAATGCTGAGGTTTCTGGGCTACTGAGAAACCCTCTATCTATCCCTTGCATCCTTCTTACAAACTGCCTCTGGGAAAACTTCTCCTCTAGTGGCTTCTCTTTCCCTCTTCCCCCACAGAAAATCCAAACCAATTAGACACTACTGTTGTTTGTTGTTATTGTTGTTGTTCTGGTTTTTGGTTTTCTGGTTTGGTTTTTGTTTGTGTTCCCCCCTTCAAACTTATTCATGTCTTTATCCTTCCTCTCTTCCCATATCTGAGGATGTGAAGCCAAGGCATCCCCCTGCCATTCCTGTGTCATCCAGTCACACTCCTCGCACTAAGTTTGCTGGATCTTACCAACCAAACAGAAGTCCCAGAACACAGCGTGTTCTTTCCTAGCCCTGAGACTGTCAAACTCCATTTCTCCTACCTGTAGTGTCTCTCATCCCTTCTCTGGTTAGTCGCTGACCAGCCTGTGAAAGTCACTTCCAATTAAATATCTTCCTGCTCCTACTATGACTTAAATATCTTTTCCATGTGCTACTAGCAATAATTATCTGTACTTGGCATTTGTGTGCGCTCTTCCCCATTTCACCTCCTTTCATCTCTAATTAACCTTTATAGAACCATTACTGTTTGTCCTTATTTTATAGGGGAAAACTGAAGTTCAAAGTGGTCAAGTGATGTGGCCAAGGTCTTATTGATCACAGGAGTCATGGCAAGATCTGTGAGTTTAAACTCTAATATTCCAGTTATGGCAACACAGTCTCTGTACCCACAGCACACTGTACTTACCAAGGCTCTATCTCTAGTGCCCTTAGCTTTGCATCATGTGTTTGTCTCTACCTGTCTTTCCTAGTAAAATTGATGAAGTCCCTTAATTCATGGCTTTTTGTCTCTTATTAGTGTGACCCATATGAATATTACAGCTCTCTAAAAAGTGAGATTTCAGTTCAGTTCAGCTGTGATAACAAAATAACACACACTATTGGGCTTCAACAGACGACATCAACTTTGTGGAGACTGACAATGACAAGATATGGGTTCCAGTGGGGTTTGATATCTATGTCTTCTCTTCCCAGATGGTGGCTGTTCTTCACCATTTCTTAAAGAGCAGAAAGACTCCTGGTTGCCCTCTTCCTTTTCCTAGGCATAAGTTCTGCTGCTTCAAACCCCATTCTTTGTGTGTGTGTGTGTGTGTGTGTGTGTGTGTGTGTGTGTGTGTGTGTAGCTCTTCTGGCTTCCCAGGCATGTCTGCCCCTCTGAAGGTTTAGCTCTCCCTCCCACGGGAACTGTTGATCCGGTCCCTTCAGGTTCAGGCGGTGTCTGGAGCGCAGGGGACCTGCCGCTCAAGTGCCCCTATCTTCCGGTTCCCAGAAGCCCTATACAGTTTCCTCTTGGGCCAGGGATGTGGGCAGGGGTGGGCAGTATTGGTGGTCTCTCCCACTCTGCAGTCTCAGAAGTGCCCACCTGTCCGGGCGGTGAGCTCTCTTTCCCAAGGGGTTTGGGAGCAGTGAGCTGTGGGCCCGGATCAGCGAGGTTGGGGCTCCAGCTAGAAACCAGAAGTGTCCAGTCCCAGTGGAATTTGCCTCTGTGTGTCCCGAGTCCACCAGGCAGGTCACTTGGAGCAGAAAATTCAAACCCCATTCTTACAATCTCATTTCATCTGAATCACCTCGGTACACTAAAGATTTAAGGGTTAAATGCGTAGAACTGAGGAGTGAACCCAGGGCTTTGTGAGGGTTAGGTAAAGGCTCTACCACTAGGCTACTTGCCCAGCACCAAGGATTTAAGGTTAATATGTAAACCGGAAGAGTACAATTAGTTTCCATAGCAATGATGCAGGTGACCCACTGTCTCTGTGACTATGTTCCATTAACTCTACCAGCAGTGGAGACAAAGCAACTTAGATTTCCAAAGCTGTTGAGAAGACCTGGCATGGTCCAGGAAAGTATCACAGAGTAGGGAATCTTAAAGGACACACAGCTATACATTGATCGAAATGAAGGCAAAGAGTATTTCTGTTTGGAAGACAAAAACATAGGAATAAGATTATATGGTTTGGTCAAACCCAGAGTGATTGGAAGACAATGGGCTAAGAAAAGAGACTTGGACATCAGGCAAGAGGCTAGCCCTGCTGAACCCTGGAGGCTTGTTCGGGACAGATGACACATCAAAGACTGCACAGCTTCTCTTCTCTTTCATCACTGTTGGTGGACTCAGAGTTGAAAAGCACTGCATCCAAGCTCATTAGTGATGTCTGCTCTGATACTGGGTAGAGAGGAATAAATGTCAAGAAGAATCCTATGGATTCTTCTCTCTGCTAGAGAGCCTGGCTTCCTAGTGTAGATACTTGGAGGAAGCTTCACAGACACACACAGATCTTCAAAAGTAGATGCCACCCACATGTCACCCACGTTTTCCATTTCTGCTTTTTTCTCGCTTGGACCATGACCTGAAGCCTTTCCTTATGCCCAAACTGCAGGTGCATGTTATAAAATCTGCCACCTCCCAATGGCCATCTCAATCTTCTCTATGAGCCCAGAGCACTGCACCAGCCAGAACAGAGTGAGATCCACCTAGAGCTGGACAGACCAAGGTAGCCCCAAAACTCTAAAGCAGCTTAGAAAACCTAGTCTCCTTGCTTATTAATGGAGGCAAGCAGGTCCTGAGCAAACAATGAGTGGTGACCATAGTGTGAGCCATGCTCACCTGTTAGAACACATTATTACAGCATACAAGTGATACTCCATAAATTCCTCCCCAGATGAGGTCCCCAGGTAACCACTGGTGACCCTGGAGAGCAAACTAGTTACTTTATTAAATCTAATAACTGTTCACTGTGAAGATTCCCCATGGCTGAGCCCTCCACACATGCTGTCGTATTGACCCTCACAGAGTCCAAGGCTATGCTGTGTTCTCTGGGTTGTAATGATGCCTCTTGTATGTTACTACTGTTCTCTGTTGTCCTTCCTCAGAAAGCAAGATGGAATCTCTATGCACAGAGCCAAACCTCAAAATGGAATCAGCTTCTCCCCTCTCCCTTCTAAATGCCACACTAGAAACATGTTAGTAATTGCAAAGGGTGAGAAGCCGTCCTCTGACAATGGTGGTGACTGGTGCCTTCCAGGCTTCCTCCTCTATAGATGTTCAAGGTTCACTACAATCCTGTGATACAGATATTGCTAAGACCAGAGACCTGGTGCAGAGAAGGGTTAGATAATGCTCAAAGCCAAAGAAATATATGTAGACATTCGGGCTTGGGGCCACCAGGTGACATTGACCCCTCTAGGAAGGTAGAAGGCAGATCAAATCTAGGTGTCAAAGCATCTCTAAGTTCTGTACCAGGACCAACTTTGGCAGGAGGATTTTTGACCACACATGTTCTACACACAGGTAGGGAGTATTGCCATGCTGAATTGAGTGCTTGTCAGCTGCTCTGGACACATCCCAGAGCAGCAGCTGGTCATAAATACTGTAGAAAATGAATAGCAACCGAACAGCCTGGACACAGAGCACAAATGAAAGAAGCAGAAATGCTAGTGGGAGAGCTGTCCTGTTGGATTTCCCACAGCTGTGAAAGTGAGCCAGCAAGCCCCTTCCAGAACTATGAAATCACAGCGGAAGCAAAGGAAGGTTCAGAATCCTTGTCAGAGCCCATTAAGGTGACCGTCTTAGGCAGCAGGTGGTGGCTTCATGGAATGTCTGCTGTTAATTGGAAGACTTATCTGTTGCTCAGTTACTCATAGACATACACCACACAACCCTCAACTTCTCACATACACCACACATCCCTCGTACACACACACACACACACACACACACACACACACACATTCTCTCTCTCTCTCTTCCTCCCTCCCTCTCTCTCTCCCTCTCTCCCTCTCTTCCTCCCTCTCTCTCTCTCTCTCTCTCTCTCACACACACACACACACACACACACACACAAAGCAAGAAGAATCTAGTTGGCCTGTAGAAAACTTTCACACAGGATGTCTCCTCAAATGCTAGTGAACTACACATCATCAGGCTCGAGGTTAACACAGAGCCTATCTGATAATCATTTTGGGACTGCTGGATTAAGCAAAGCCAACTGTACCCCACTTGTAGGCTTTCATTATTCAAAACCTATTTTAATAAGGGTTCCTAAACACTTCACACTCCCTTATAACCCACTGACCAAAGGCATAGGAGGAAAATGGCTAACAGGACAAGGGGGTGCGGCCCTGTTTAGAAGTAGTCCACTTAGGCGATTCCAATCTTCAATCTTTGCAGTCCAGTCCACTAGCAAAACACATGAACCAGCAGCAGTTCACTCCAGAAGAAATTGAGGGGCTCCACTGATTGGCAGGAGTCTGCTGAAGCAGCAGGAAGCAGCCAGAACACCACAAGAAGTTCTTTGGTGCACTTCTTTCTACAAAGTCATGACAAGCAAAGATCAGCAAAGAAAGCAGGACAAACCAATGCAATAGCGTAGTCAGTAAAGACCAGCATCAGCAAAGCCTAACAAAGCCCAGCAAGGCAAACCAAAGCCAGTGTCATCCACTGTCTGTTAGGTTATACTTAGACTCTTTCCAAACGTCACGTGTCCTCTCAAGCATCCACTCCAGCAAAGCATCACATATCCTTTCACCAGGCAGCTTCCAGAAAAACACCACATATCTGTTCTCAGCAAAACATCCTCTCATGTGTCTGCCTCAGCAAACAGTCTCTCCTAAGACAGCTTCTCACATGGCACAGTTGAGTCTCTAATGAAACCAGAAATCCCCACTTTACCACAAAACTCTACAGGGCCTAGAATGTATTCATATAGCAATGGGTCTCCGAGAGATTAACAGAACAGAATTATCAAGTTTCCTTCCCTGTAGTGCCACATGGGACACACAGGTGACTACTGTCTTACATGAGCTCCAATCTTTCTCTCCCCTCAACAATTCTAAATGCTGAGGCCTCTCCCTGAAGATTTCACCCAGCTCAAGCCTGCAGCCTACATAATCATGGAAGGATAACGTCAATAATACTAGGGAGCCTTGAGAAAGCTACCAGAGTTGCTAAGTAGCACCCAACCCCCTGGGCACCCTGGCTCACAGTCCTCTCTATCCACAGTTTGGCTCCATCTGCCTAGCTGGACTCCTCTTGTCCAGGTTCCCTACCAAACACTTGATTTCTGTGCTGGACCTGAGCCTGACTCTATCTGGCAGACTCCTGACCTTTATCCCTTTCTTGTCACTTCTCCCAGAGACAGTTTTCTACCCCCAGATCCTCAGTCCCTTCCTGGAACTTCCTGTAGCTGAATGCTCATCAGAATGCTGCCACCTTTCTCCCTTAAGTGGTGAGAAGCATTAGGCCATCCCTTGGTGTTATGCTGGCTGAGCAGTATGGAAGCCATTCTGATGATTAGAGTTGGGAAAACAAGCAACACAGTACATGCAGTCAATAGTTTTGAATTTCATAGGCCACTATGACTTCGGAAACAGTCTTTTGGAGATTTTGTAATGTTGGCAGCTGATTAAAAGGCAATGGAAATAATATGTGCTTTCCATCACTTCGTGCAAAATATTGCATCTTTTTTTCTTTTCCTGAGACAGAGCCTCACGTAGCCCAGGCTGGCCTTGAACTCGATGTATAGCTGAAGATGACCTTGGTTTCTGATCCTCCTACCTTTACCTCCCAGGTAATAGGATCACAGGCATGCACCACCACACCTAATTCATGTAGTGTTGGGGATCCAACCCAGAGCTTCAATCATTCTAGACAAGCACTACCAACTGAGATGTACCTCAAGCCCCAGATATTATATCTTGGTACCAAAAAAGGGGTGGGAGCAATATTAGCATTTGAGGGGGAAAGTGAGTTCTATGGGAAAATACACACATTTCCCTATTTTACGAGTAGCCAGTAGAAACTGCTTATGGGTTATTGCTAATCCAGTGCCTGGAATACTAGAACCACTACTCTTGGAGGGTGACTGAGGTCCCCCTGATGTTCTGTGCCTCTACTCAACTTTTCCCAGCCAGACATCTGACAGCCCAGATTCTTAGATGGCACCTCCTTCTAGGAAAACAAACCCATCTCCATATGCTATGTTCACCTCAGTCTCAGTTCTTCCCTCAACTCCCTCGGAATGTGTGAAGCTCGAGCCAGATCCTCCTTTACATCCACCTGGGCTGTTGAAGGAAAGAACTTTCAAAGAGAAAGGAAGGAGGTGTGCACAGCAGAGGTCTCCCCTAGCTTTCTAACTCCCAGATTTGCTCCAATGGCAGATGAACCAGAAGATGCCCACCAAAGTAAGATTTGGTCATCTGCTCACAGTGGGACCCCTGAGCAAAGAAGCCCCAAAGTCTTGTGGGACATGAGAAAACCTGGATAAACAAGGAGTGCTCTCAAAGCATAGTACCTGCCCTTGACACAGCTAGGTCCCAGTGGTTATATAGGGTTCAGAGAGGACAAGCCTAGATAGCCCCAGCTGCACTTTGTCTTCTCAAAGAATGGAAGGAAACCAACTTTCCTCTGGGACCCCCGTCCTAGAGCATCTGCCAATGACATGTTCATGGCTCTTGATAGACATGGCTAGAGTGGAATAATCCAGTCATAGTGAAACTAGATAGTTAACTCTTGCTTGCTTGCTTGCTTGCTTGCTTGCTTGCTTGCTTGCTTGCTTGCTTGATTTTTTGAGACAGAGTCTCTCTGTTTAGCCCTGACTGTGCTGGAACTTGCTTTGTAGACCAGGCTAGCCTCAAACTCACAGATATCTACCTGTTTCTACCTCCCAAGTTCTTGGCTTAAAGGGCACCCACCACTACTGCCTGACCAGATCTGTACCTCTTATCCATTAATTCAAAATGGATAAAACCTTAATATGAAACCTGAAACTCATAAACTACTAGGTTAAAACACATGAAGACATGGACAAAGGCAAGGAGTTTTTTAACAGGATTCAACAGCACAGAAAATAATCACAAAACATAAAACTGGGAGCTTCTGCATGGCAAAGAAGACAATCAGCAGTGTGAAGAGATAATCTACATAATGTGGAGAGAAATCTTTCTCAGCTCTATCTCATACAGATGGTCACTACACATAATAAGTAAAAAGCTGCAAAATTTAAACAAGAGAAAAACATCATCCAATCCATAAATTGGGTAATGAACAGAACAGACCATTCTCAAAAGTAGAGTTATGAATGACATAAATTCTTGAAAACTATTTCACATCCTTAGCCGTCAGAGGAACACAAATTGAAACTGCTTGGAGATTCCATCCCCAGTCAAAATGACTCTCATGGAGAAATCGCTTGAACAAAGGCAGGTGAGGATGCAATGAAGGAGAAACACTGTTCTCTGCTGGTGAGAATTTAAACTGGAGTGACCATTATGGAAGTCAATGTGCAGATTTCCCAAAAAGCTAAGAATAGAACTACCATGTGTTCCAGCGAAGCCTCTCCTAGAGATAGATCTCCAGGAGTCTAGGTCAACATACCACAGAGACAGTAGCACATCCGTGTTGAACAAATCACAATATCCAAGAAATCAAACCCACCTAGATGCCTACCAACAGATGAGAGGATAAAGAAAATGTAGTCCATCTACACAAGGGAACTTCATACAGTCACAAAGAAAAATGAAAACATGACATTTTCAGGGGAAATGTTTAACTAGAGGTCATTGTGTTAACAGAAACAAGCCAGACTCTAAAAGATAAATGTTTTCTTTGAAAGCTTAGTTAGACTAAAAGATTATAGAATATATCACTGAAAATATGAACATTGGTTAGTGCTAAAATGATAATATTTTAGATAGTCCAATATATTGCTCCCAATTTCACTTTTCCTCGTGTTCTACCAGAAATTTATTTTTTTTACAATTTTTACAATGTATCTGCATTCATGTGTGATTGATTATACACATGTGCCTACAGAAGCCAAAAGAACCATTGGATTCCCTGGAGCTGAAGTTAAAGGTGGTTCTGAGCTGCCTGCTGTGGGTGTTAATACATGAACTCTGGTCTTCTGCAAAATCAGCAAACTCTCTTGACCAGTGAGCCACCTCTCTAGTCCCAGAATTTTTCAAATAATGCGTATGGCTTGCATTCTGACTTACTGTACACTTCTGTGTTTATGCTAGTCTAGAAAGGATTATCCTGGGACTTGCTTTGATGAAAGCTTGCATCCTTTTCTCCCCAGCCTTTGTTATGCTGAGCATCCCTCAGCATAACATGTGTCTTTTATATGTGTCAAACATATAAAAGAGCTGCTGGAGCAACCAAGTAAGAGAATGTATGTATGGTACCTGGTACATGGAAGATACTCAGTAAAAAGGTTTCTCCTACCTCATTGTCTCTAAATGTAAGGTTGTACTAAGTCTTGGCAATGGCCATATAAACATAAGTATACTGCATTTGTTTAGTCCTGAGCAGACGACTGTTTCCTTGGAGTACATGTTGTATCTAAATGCATGTGCACACACAGATGTATACACTATACCCATGCTGTTGAACTCTACCACCTGCTTTGGTAATACATGCAAGCCAGGAGCTGGACTGAAATGAATGCATTTCCATAATGTGGATCCATCCCAGAGACATGTGATCCTCAAATACAAAAGCAACTGTGTCACATCGCAAGAACAGTTTCCATGCCACTGTCTCCAAGAGTGGAGCTAGGGACATAGGAACATTTGTTCCTAATTAACAACAACAAAAACCTGTCTCATTTAGTCTTACCAACAAATGCAAACCTCAGCTCCTAAGGTGCCACTTGTCATGTTTCATTTGAGAAGGGCATCACTACATCTCCATGGTACCCAGGACACCCTCCAGGTCTCTGTGCTGCATACAAAATGGCAGCTCCCATCCATCCCTCATTAATGAGGTAGAAAGTCAAAGAACAGGCTGTTTAAAGACTACATAGCACCTAGCACCTAGCACCTAGCACCTAGCACCTAGCACCTAGCACCTGTCAGGCCATGAACCAATTGAGTTGAAATATAGAGCGTCTCCACTGAGAGCTGCAGTGGTGGAAGAGTCCCAATCTGGAGCTGCCAATCAGTGACTCCTGAGCAGATTTCTCCATAGGTCCTGGCTTCAGAATCTCAAACAGGAAACCAGATGTGGTCCTGTCTCTTCCCCCTTCCACCTATCCCTTAGCCATGTTCTTTGGAGCTGTGAAAGCCAAGCCCTCACAAAGTGTCCATCATTTGGCATGCCAACAGATGATAGCTATTCTCTGTCGCTCTTACACGGTTAAACTCTAAAGCATGGGAAACTCAGCCCCCACAGGCCTCTCGATTCACTCTTCCCTTCCGTACCCATAGTCCCAGTTCACTGAATCCTAAGATTCAGCCTGACATAGTAGGGTTGCTCCCAATAGGCCGACTAGAGTTCTATTTTTTTTTTTTACAGGTATGAGTGTTTAAGCCTGCATGAATATCTATGCACCACATGTGTGCAGTGCCCTTGGGGGCCAGAAGAGGGCATCTAATCCCCTGGAACTGGACTTATAGATACTTGTGAGCTACATATGAGTGCTGGAGATGGAACCTGGGTCCCCTAAAGGGCAACCAGTGCTCTACTCTCTGAGCATCTCTCCAGCCCTGCCTAGGTTTTTGTTTGGGTTTGTTGGATTGTTTGTTTGGTTATTTGGTTGTTTGGTTGGGTTGTTTGTTTGGTTGGTTGGTTGGATTGGTTGGTTGATTGAGTGGGTGGGTGTGTTGATTGGTTGGCTGTTTTGATTGGTTGGTTGGTTGGTTGGTTGGTTGTTAGTGGGTTAGGCTAACAGACCTAGAGGCTTATGGCTCTTAGTCCTAAGAACAAGAGGCTTATGGTTCTAAGCTCTAAAGGCCAGAGACTTACAGCTCTAGGTTTTCAAGTCAGACTCCCTTGCTCATCCAGGTCTCCACACATACTGTGACTGGTCCACTCTCAGCAGTGACTGCTGCCTAATTCTCAGCTAGTGCTGTGGTTCTTGTGACTGGAGCCCAGAGTCTAGCAGCCCCCACTCCTCACAGACGTCTGCCTTCCCCATTCTTAGTTTTCCCCACCTCTCATTGTTCACATCGTCTCAGCTGCCTCTCCTTCCTGCAGCTGCTATAATCACTGCTGCTTACTGCCACCACTACTGCCACCATTACTGCTACCACTCCTGCCACCACCACTGCCACCATTGTCATCATCACTGTCATCACCACTGCCACCACCAATGTCACCACTGCCACAACTGCCACCACCACTGCCACCACTACTGCCATTGCAGTGGTATCTTTCATTCACAGAGAAAAGTAAATTAAAGACATAAAACTAACATTCTCCCAGCATTTAATGGTGGCCAACAGTGTTTATCAATGTTTAGCAATGTTTAATTTCTATACCAATATTGTAGGGAAAAGCAGGTCTCTGTAATGCAATGGTTCTCAACCCTTTGGGGGCTGGTGGTCACCTAAGACCATCTTCATATCAGATGTTTACATTACAATTTCTAACAGTGGCAACATTACAGTTAAGAAGTAACAGCAAACTGACCTTATGTTTGGGGCTCACCACCACATGAGGAACTGTATTAAAGGGCTGTAGCATTCGGAAGGTTGAGAACCACTGCTCCAGTGATAACACAGTGGGCTTGAAATGCTATAAATGCCTATATATATGGTGGTTTTGGCTTTCTGGGTCATATACTCTTTTCGCTGCAATTGACCTGTTCTGCTTTTATAGTAGGAAAGCAATCTCAGTTAATATGTAATGAGGGGTATAGTAGTTGTTAACAAAACTGTATTAACAAAACCGACTGACAGATAAGATTTGGTCAACCAGCTTTGCCCTGAGAAGAATGAATACAATTTAAATTGATCGCTAGAACTTTAGTTAATAAATGAGCAGCTTGGGATGAGGTGAATGGGAGAGAGTGGTGTAGACAGAAGAAGCTAGGAGACAATGGGTACAATGGGATATATGGAGTTTACCCCCATGGCTAAATAACCATTGTCTTATTAATATCATATAATAGATACATTTATCCAAACATGCTAATAATGTAAAGCTGCTAGTCAAAAAAAAATCCCAACATGGATGCAGAACCATCCAAAGCCACACCCCTAACAGCAGCAAAGTTATTGGTGGTTGATGGCTGCTGGGCAAGCAAGAGTCAAGTTCCTCTGAGAACATGGTCACGGTAAGTCACCAGTGGGTGGTCCCACACCTATACAAATATGGGCAACACTAATTGAACTCAGAGAGTTTTTAGTTACAAATGAAAAGGAGAGCATGAAGTTAGAGGGAGATGCTGGGGGGTATTAGACTGAGTCAGGGAGGGTAGCATTGAATGGATATGATCAAATATTGTGTGTAGCTGCGCTTTAGATGGTAACTATCAATGTATTCCATAGTCTGAGTCAAGAGCAGAAAGGTTTGAGATATGCTAGCATAGTAGATAAACTCCTCAGCCTTGGGGCATGGAATAAAAATCTCCATTCAGCTAGCACTTTCCCATTAGATATTTCAGAAACTATTGCTTCTTTCTGCACCTCCGTTCTCCTGCCTGTAGGATGGAGAGGTTTGCAGTGTGGAGGTTCAGAGGTCCTCATCGCATACAGCTGATCATGAAGACCACCGACCTGGTAGGATAGGTAGGAGAGATGGCCCAGGTCAGAGACTTCTGGGAAATCTAGCTTCATCCTTCATGTTTCACCCCCTCTTTAACCTTCTCTCTTCTTTGGCTAAGAAAACTTTACAGCAGTTCGAATCTGGCTGAATAAATCCACTCTCGTTTGTGGAGAATATTAATAGCTGAGAGAGAAAGAACTTTCCAAAGACATTTAGTGCTGAACCAAATGTGGACACTGGGTTGTGTTTATTACATTAATTTTAAAGTAAAGCTCCTATCTCCTCCTTCATAGCGTGATCCTCATTGGAGAAGTATTTTTTTTGCAGCTCTAAGTTCCAATTCACCCTCAATCTTTGCTTGGGGGTCACTTCCTAAAGTTTAATAATGAAGTTTACAGAAGCCACTGTTCAATTTGTTATCTCTCTCTCTCTCTCTCTCTCTCTCTCTCTCTCTCTCTCTCTCTCTCTCTCTCTCCTTGCTGTTTGTACCTTTGGTTGGTTGGTTGGTCGGTTGGTTTGTAGCACTAGAAACTGAACCTAGAGCTTCACACATGGTTGGCCAGTGCTTGCTACGAAGAGCCACATTCCCAGCCTTCTTTTCAATCGTGTTTATTTTGAGACAGCGTCTCTCACTAAGTTACCCAAGCCACCTTTGTACTCTTCTCACAGCCAAGAAGGCTTTGAACTTGTCACCCTAAGGTCTCCTGAGTAACAAAGATTAGAGGCCTCTGTTGCCAGACCCAACACTTGCTTATTTTTCAGCGGTGGGTGGTAGTCTAAACTAGATACCATGATGTTTGTGATTTTTGTTGCATGTTACCAAAACTTGAAGGGAAGCCATGAGATTAAACTTTACTATTTTCTTGTTGAAGATGATAGTAGTTCTGCTTGGAGACAGAGAGACTTACTATGTAGCCGAGGCTGGCTCATTCTGCCTCGGTTCCCCGAGTGACAGAATTCCAGATGCGCACCACTATACTTGGTCTCTACTTTGTTTTGTTTGGAAATTATCATAACATTTTTAATGTGTGTGTGTGTGTGTGTGTGTGTGTGTGTGTGTGTGTGTGTCTGTGTGTAAGAGCTTTGCCTGTGCATTTGTATTTATACCATGTGTACACCTACTACCTGTAGAGGCCAGAAGAGGGTATCAGGTCCCCTAGAACTGGAGTTATAGGTGGTTGTGAGCTGTCATGTGGATGCTGAGAATCAAACTCAGGTCTCTGGAAGAGCAGCAGATGCTCTTACCCCCTGAGCTATCTCTGCAGACCCTTAGTGGTTTGTGTTTATTATGAGACTGTAAAGCTGCCTTCCCGCCCCTGGTGCATTCTAACTCCGTTATTGTTACCCCAACTCTAACCCAGGCCTTCTCCCCCTCCTTTTTCTTCACCAGCAGGATAGAAGGAGAGTGCCCCCGTGTAAAGACAAAGAACATGAGAGGATGCTCTTTGACAATGACCTTCCTCCATCCCACCCTCCAGCCATGTCCCAAAGCTGCTGGTTCTATCTCTGAGGCAGGATAGCTCTGCCAAGAATCACCCAAACCGTTTCCATTTTACAGTACCCGCTAGAGATAGACGTGATCTTATCCAGCAAATACGATAACCCACAAGCTTATATCTATGGGGCTGTTGCCTGTTTTGCAATATCTCCTGGCATCCCCACCCTCCTCATAGAAAAAAAAAACAAATTTATTAAATGTTCTATGTGCTGATTTTAACAGCTTGCTGGCTTTCTCACTAACTGACTAATACGCTCTACTGATTTTTCCTGAGGTGAATATGAATGAATGTCTGTTCCCCCAGACAGGGCACTGGTGACAAACCAATTCTACCCAAGTTTGGCTCTGTGGACCAGTGTGTATTGGGTATAACTTCTAGGCATCTGCTCCATCAAAAAGCCCCAACCCAGCCTGAAAGAAACGTAGATGTGAGAGCTGCTTCCCTGGGCTCCCTGACCAACTTGTAGACAGCACTACCAAAGAGTCTTCCCCTAGAAGTTGTTTACTGTTTATCTGACCTTGGAGAGGGGCTCCATGAGGCTCACCCGTCTCAGGAGCTTCCTAAGTCTTATGACTTTCCTTCCTCCCTCCGATTGGCACAGAACATGAGTGAAATCTCTGACATACATTCATTTTCTATTAGCATGCAAATGGTTGTTCTTCACTTTTACAAAGTTACATTGTATCGTTCCACTGGGAGTCTCTGCCATACATTGGCTGTTCTTCCTCTGTTGATGTGGAACTCTGGGGTAACCCATTTCCTCTTTCGACAACACTGGTACTTTTTAAAATGATGGTTTTATTTAGCTAGAATCTGTCTCTCCAGTTTCTTCCTTCTGTTAATTCAGTGCAAACAACAAGGGTTCCAGAATTAGACAAACCTGGGCCCAGATCCCAGTTCCCAGATCTCAACAACAACTGTGTTGTTGCATGACCCTGTTTGGGAAAGGTGTTTGATCTCCCCTCTGCTCCGCTCTTCCTGATCCTCCAGGTATGAGAACTAAATGGGATGGGTCCGTGGAGCACATTTAGCACAATGCCCAGTGCGTAGTGGGTTAGTTCATCTCCATCGTTTTCTTATTCATTCACCCACTCAATAAAGGCGAAGCTCTGCTGGAGAACGCTAGAGATGGGAACACGCATAACAAATAGTTCCCGTTCTGCCCATGCATGCAAATTAGCAAGAGAGAAAGAAATGTTTAAAAAGAGATTCTAATACAGCATGATAAGTACAACAGTAGAATCCTGTAATGCAAAGGAGAAAGTGATTCACTCTGAGGCAGGAGCAGAGGTTGCTGCCAAAGCCGCTTCCTGTGAGGGCGATACCCACAGTGTGCTTGGAACAGGAATAGGGCTTCCCTGGCATTCATGCAGGGAAAGAAATCGTAGACTTGAGCAAAAGAACCTCAGGCTACAGTGTGTGGAATACAAAAGGCACATGAGAGGTAGAGAGGCAGAACCGGAAGGTCCACAGTGAACTGTAGCATGGGTGGGCAAAGGAAGTGTAATTGTTTCTTTTTTAAAAAAAGAAGAAGAAAAGATGGAGAGCTTCTGAAAGATTTTAGACAGGGGGGTGATGTCATATGTATATGTTAGAAAGGTCACAGTGACATGATCTATGAGAAATGAAGCAAGACCAAGGCTGTAGGATGCTGTTGACAGTCCGGTCAAAATAATGAAGGGATAGGAGTGAGACTCAGAAATAGTGTAGTGAGGAAAATGCTTAGGAAACACGTAGCGAGTGACAGGATAATGGCATGACCACTACCCTAACTTCCTCCATCACACCCAGGAGTCTTGAGTCTTGTTGCTAGCACAGGCCTTGGTGCTGGCCCAGAGTTGGGGTGGCAGGGGGCGGGGGTTACTAAACAAGGATCAGCAATTTGATGAGGTCCCCATCTAGTCTATATTTTATGAGCACTTTATACTTCATTCTAAAGGAAAGAATCTACAAGCACTCACTGCTGATCGTGCAGTTGAATCAACTATCAGTCTACATTACAGTTGTTGGAATGCATGAGCCTGTGGGGGACACTTCATATTCAAACTATAGTGGCTGCAAACAGGACAGTAAATGTGAGTGACAGACAGAAGTACAGACACCATGAAGACAGACCTGTGCCAGAGGCGACAACAGCCATGTCCACTGAAGAGCTGGGCACTCTGTAGCCCAATGGCCTCATCTCAGCCCCTCTAGGTTCCTTACAGCCAACCTTGCTAATTCTTGAAGATACCAAGGAAAGAGGCTCATCTAAATGCACAGGTATTTGAATGCAAGTCTTAGCTCCTCCAGTCTTCTCTCCTGCAGCCTCGTTCCTTAACTCGTCCTTAATGACCAAGCTTTGTCTCCCCCCCCACCTTAATTTTCCCCATCGTACACACTCCTGGATGATCTTGTTTCGTGGTCTCAAAGTTCAAAGTCAGGTCGTTTCCCTCCTTCCCTATTCATTTTTTTAATATATCACATTTATTCTTTACTTGTTTGTTTGCTTGATTAGAGGAGGAGGAAGCATATCCATGCTGCAGTGTGTGTGGAAGCCAGAGGACGATTTGCATGAAATGGTTCTCTCATTTTACCATGTGGGTCCTGGAGGACCTGGATGACTCAGGTCATCAGACTTGGCAGCAAGTGTCTTGGCTCACTGAGTCCTCTTGCCAGCCCCTCCTTCTCAATTCTTGGCTTAGCCCACCTGCTTAGAGCTGTCTCCTATTGGTCTCTTGCCTGCCGTCCAAACCTTAAGTTACTCTGAACTTCATTAGCTCAAAAGTAAAGAAAAGTGACTAAACATGACAGAAACCAGTAAGAGCTCATACCAAAAAGTCGAGAACAAGGAGAATCTACATTGCTTGCTGGAAAGGGCAACCTTACATTAAGTCAGGACTGTTCAGCAGGTCCCTGGTTTGGAAGGTTTGTAACAAGCTTGCATAATCAAATAGAAGATCTACAGGAAGCTGGTACCCACAGGTCAATCTACAACTATCCCAGAGGTTGACTAATGTGAAGTCCTTTTTTTTCCTCCATAAAGACCAAGGTTCTCTTTATTCATCTCTAAATCCTAAGTGTCTGGACTGATAGCCAACAAATGCCAGGAACTCAGCAGCTGTGTCTACACTGAGAAGTTGTATACAGCAAGATTACAAAGAATGCTTGGCAACAGCTCAGGGTTCTCTGTAACCCACCATGATGAACAAGTCAGTGAAAGCATTCAAAGAGTTTGGAGAGAAATAGATAACATGGGAAGAATTTAGAATTCAAAGTATCTGATGAGGCCGGAGCAAAATGGTCATTGTGGTCAGAACCATCATGCCAGACAATGAGAGGTGCAGGTTTGGGAGAAGTGCTCTTGGGAACAACCACCATTCCAAACCACCCATCAGCTCAATAGGAGATTGAGGGATGAAGAAGCTGCTGAGAAAGTATCTGGATACAGGGGCACAGAACCCTCAGCAGAGGAAAGCAATGGGACCGTACAAAGTGTGCTGACCTGAGAACTGCACAGCCATGTGCTGGTGCTTGAAATATGCCCAGAGGAGGGAAACAGCACATGGGAAAGAGTTGAGGGACTGCAAAGGCTCGACCTAGAGAAGGCCGAGGATTTTTAAGGGCCACAAACTATCATGTTTAAACCAGGAGATGTGTCCTCTCACATATCTGGAAGTCAGAAATATAAAACCAAATTGTTCATGGAGCCATACTCCCTCCCCAGACTCCAGGGGAAGATCCTTCCTTGTTTCTCTTGCTTCTGGTGGTTGCAAGCATTCCTTGGGTTGTGGCAGGATCACTAATTTCTGCCTGCTTCTTCTGTGTGGCTGTGTGTCTCATGAGAAGGACACCAGACATATTTGACTAAGAGCCAAGCCTACTCCAGGATGTCTGTAAGGAGCTGATTTTTCAACAAGGGCACTCTCTAAGGTCCTGAAAGTTAAGATTTCAATAAACCTTTTTGGATGACACAACTTGCCAGAGAGCAAGAGAGTCATCTTCAAATATTTCTAAGAACTGTGATGTGAAAGATTTGAGCTGCATGGATTCATAGGATAGAACTAAGAATTTGGGTGGGAATGGGCTGGGGAGATTGCTCTATAAATAAAGTGCTTTCTCTGCCAGCATAGGGACATGAATTCAGATCTCCAGCATCCTACAGCATGTATCTGTGACCTCAGGGTTCTAGGGACCAAAAAGCAGATCCCAGAGGTTCACTGGCGAGCTAGGCTAGCTGAGTGAGCTCTGTATTGATGAGACCTTGTTGCAAAAACAAGGTGGAGAGCAATTGAGGAAAACCAATATAACTCTCTGACCTACACAGGGGGGGGGGGGGCAGAGAGAGAGAGAAAGAGGATAGGGGGAATTACAAAATGTACAACAGGAGGGTAAAAAATGTAGCTACTTATAAAAATGATTCTAAAATGCAAGCTGAAACAACTGTGCTCCCACACTGAAGCTAAGCTGGAGAAAGTACAGGGTGGTAGTGGGGGACAGTCTTCGTTCCCAAGGCAGGCAGTGGGGCTACATGGCCTCCTCCTGCTCTCCTCGACCTCATTTTCCTGTTCTCTGGCATAAGGGAGCCATTTTTAACCATGCTGATTTTTAAGCTGCTGTTTCTAAGAGTTGATGTAAGAAGATGAGCTCGGAGATAGTGCCGGCTGCTGTGAGAAATGGAGCGTGAATCGTGGGTCCAGGAAATGAATATAAATTCAGCAGCTATTTTAATTTTTAATTGGAAAAAAAAAGCCCGTCCCAGCTGGAAAGAATAGAACAAGCATGTCCCATGCACAACACTATAGAAAGTATTTGCTAGCACTTTGTGTTGCCTCTGCCATCCCCACAACCGGGATGGAAAGATGTCTATAGGGGCAGCTGCCATTGCTGCCTGACTCTCTGGATAATAGAGGTCACGGTTTATGGGCACATGCTATTCTGCTCCAGGCGAAGCCTCATTGGTATGCAGGCATGGAAACCCAGCTGCTGGCCCCACACACTGATCAGATTTAGAAACTTAGTAATAATGTAAAAATGTCCCATATTTTTCTGGGGAGTTTTGCAATCAAATGGAACAGGTGGAAAATAGAAATGGGTCATGAGGACTGGCATTAATTAGGCACCTGCTGTGTGCTGGGCATTACTCAATGAGTCACAGGAGCTTCCAATTCTGTCTAAGAAGGGTTGGTACAGGTACATGTTGTGCATGAGCCAACATATGGCCATCTCCATGGAAACTGAAGGAAAAGGGAAGAGGCATAAGGTGCTTGAAAAAAGGAGAGCGAAGTAGATCAAAGGTACATGAAGGCCAAGCATGAAGGACAGCTTTAATCGATGGTGAATTAGGCAACCTCCTTGGGAGCCAAAGACAGCCTTGCATCCAGCAGGTGCAACCAATCTGAACATGACTCAGGGTCAGTGGAGATCAGAGACACAAGATGAGCTTGAGATGGAAGAATGTTAAAAGATCTGAGAGAATGGTAATTCTGGTCCATCCTGAGAGTCTCCCAAGGCCAGATGGACTCCTCTGGGTATTTCGTTGTCTCTGCCGAGTGTCGTGATGCATCCAGAGCCCTGGCGGTGTCATTTCCACCGACTTTATATTCACCAATCTGGTCTGCTGCAGGGAGACAGACAGATCATCAGAGAGCAGTTTCCTAAACTCACCCTCGGTCTAAGTCAAAAAGAAGAGAGAGAGGAGGGGGAGGGGAGGGGAGGGGAGAGGGGAGGGGAGGAGGAGGGGAGGGGAGGGGAGGGGAGGGGAGGAAAGGAGAGGAGAGAGAGGAGAGGAGAGGAGAGGAGAGGAGAGAAGAGAAGAGAAGAGAAGAGAAGAGAAGAGAAGAGAAGAGAAGAGAAGAGAAGAGAAGAGAAGAGAAGAGAAGAGAAGAGAAGAGAAGAGGTTCTTAGTGGCCACTGGAGATATACATCACAAGATGGAAGGCAGGGGCATCAGAGATGTTCAGCTTTCAGAGAACTTAGAGGCACTTTGGGCTATGCCTAATTCTCTCCATGGCTGTTCCCTCTCTTTCACAGATTAGCTTGAATTACACCATAACTACCCAGATGCTTTCCTATTAAAATGAAACATGGGTTTTTGTAAAATGTCCACTGCTAGGAAGCCTGTAGGATGAAACTTGGTTGAAGCCTACACCAAGCCTGGGAGACAGTATTTGCAGTTGTCTGCTGTGTACTAGAATGGGCCCAGATTAAGCAAGCACATTCAGCGCTACTGTGGCCTCCGTATATAATTTGGTCTTTCTCTGAAACCCACCTTCACACAATAGACCTTTGGAAGAAAACCAGCTTTGCTGAGGACAGTAGCACCGGGTAGGCTACTTTCAGAAGGTAGAAAGTGACGTCCTGGAAAGAGTCATAGCTTGAATGCAGAACACCAGGGGTAGCTTAGACTTTGACCTGGTTCTTTAATTGAGGCATCCAGAAGTCTGGGTGAACTTTGACCTTTATCCAAAAAGGAAGGAAGAATGAACACATTTCTTTCTTTGACATTGGCCAAGACAGAAGGATCTGGATATGAACAGCTTCCTTCGTACTGGGGTTGATGGCAAGGACTAGGCATGTCTGCCCATCAGCTCTGAGCAGATCTGAAATGAGCCTCATCAGAAAATGGGCTGGAGAGTAGAGTGAGGCACCTCCAACAAAATGCAGCTGGGGCAGGAGAGGGACAGGTGAGGCAGATTACACTTGTAGGTACAGTCAAAAAAACACAGTGGGGATCGAGACTTCATGATACGCTCCACAGAACAGGAGCCCTGGCCTCTCCTGGTGTGGATGCAGCAGCACCTCGGGCCTCAGGTCACCTCTGACAAATGGTCTACTATTCTTCACTCTACATCTTACTCCAACAGAGCCCACCTGCCTGGCTCCAAAATCAATGTCTACTTCTGGCTTCATTAACATTATCTAAATCATTAGCATTCCTGAAGGACCAGCAGCTGCTAGGCAACCTCTTGAGATTTTCTTTCTCCCCTAAATCCAGCCATTAAGCAGACACGATGATCGGCTCTGTAAGATGTCTCCTCACCAGGGTCCCTGTACTCATATCCCTCCATTACAGCAAGTCCACAGCTCACCATTCAAAGCCTTCTCTGATGTTGCTCCATTCTATCTCCTGTGTCAACTTCCTGATACCTTGGTGTCCGTTCCTATCTAAGCTAGTTGCCATGGTTTTGCTCACCGCCTGTTCTCTGTGTATTCACATGCCTCTTCCCCATCCACACACTCAGAAAGCATGAATGAGTGCTCACAGTGGACTAAGCCCTCTTTGAAGGGAACCTGATAATAATGGCACAAAGTCTTGTCCTGAAAATTTGCCTTGTTCTGGGAGAGGTAGCTCTGAAGCAGGAGAGGGTGAAAGATGGTACAATACCTGTGCATGTTTCAGACAAAGTGGTTAGTAAAGTCTTCTCCAACGATGGCACTTGGGGTAGAAACATGAATGAACAGAGAGTTATGTAAAAATTGGGGGAAGATCTGCAAATGTCTCTGCTTCCATCAAAAATCAATGTAAATGCTATGTTGGCGTGTCTCTCTCTATCTATCTATCTATCTATCTATCTATCTATCTATCTATCTCTTCCTTTCCTTCTCCTTCTCCTTCTCCCTCTCTTTCCCTTCCCCCCTCTCTCACACACACTCTCCTGTTTTCCAGACTCTGATACATATGCATATGAGCCTGTTTTGAGTTTTATTTTCTCCTTTAAAAAATCGCAAATTCTTTGAGGACAAGAGCTCAGCGTGACTTCATAAAATTTCCAGATTCCTCAAACTTTACTGAAAGGACTACCCAGGGAAGGCAGAGGAAGGGAAAAGTCATCACACTGTTTCTAAGATATGTGAGACATAGGAAAACAATTCTCGTTGTGGCTTGAAGACAGCTGTTCTGCTGGTGCCCAACAGCCTGCATGGGAGGAATTTCTCATTGGAGGCCAGGAAGGGAATTGAGGCCACAGCTGTCAGATCTGCACCCAAAAGCAGGTGATAAAACCTAAGGCAGAAAAATGCTACCAACAGCCCCAACACAGAAGGACAACCATCATTAAACTTTCTTGAAATCACTGAGCTGAGGAAAATCTTGTCTCAATGATGCTTTGGACTGTATGGTGACTCTGAAGAAATGTTCCTATGATGAGGAGAGATTAAGGTCCATGTAGCTAGACTTCACAATACCAAGTCTTGATTTTAAATATTCACTGTCACTATTTTAAAGTTTACAATGTGGCTTATTTCCACTCTAATGCTAGTTCAGTGAGCAGTTATAATTTCATCAATCATCTCCCCATTACCTACTAAGTAATCACTATGACCCAGCACTGTGGACACACAACGGGATACAGGAGACTGAACAGATACTGCATCTTTCCCCAAGAAACTTAAAATCTAAGAGAGAAAACCATTTCACAAGGCAAGAAGGAAATCTGATTCACCATGACAGGGCAACTGGTATTGGATCAAACATCAAGAGTCTGACACCAGGAATTTTATTTTAGGCATATTTAAGCACAGTACAATTTGGGGGAAATTCCTGATGATAATTAACTCAATCTTGTATATATAACAAAGCTTTAAGACATGATTACATTGAAACACTTTTCAAAGGACGTGTGACCCCTTTCATAAAGATGGATTGTATGACTGAGAAAAAACGCTCAAAGTGAGAGAATAGGGAGAACTGACTGGGATAAACATAGAAGTCTGGGGAAATCAGATGCAGCCTGTACATGCAGATAGTGCAGAGGTCACCAGGCTATTAGCCACCATTTGTAAAGGCTGTGCCATTTGTAAAGTCCATGTGACATCTTCCACAAAGATGGGTTCTATTGACTGAGAAACAGGACTCAAGATAAAGGTCTAGGGAGGGAAAGTCTGGGAGACCCAGGTATAGTCTGGCCATACAGATAGCACAGAGGTCACCAGGCTATTAACCACATCTGTTCCCAGCCTTCTAGGTGGAAAATGGGTTATCCATCCCTTTAGCATTCCTGGTTTCCAAAGTACTTATCTGTAAGGACAAGTACCCTGTCCCTCAACAGCAGGGCTTTGGAAGAAGAGCAAGTCCCCAGGGATGGCACGAAAGAGGGACAGGTCAAGAACTAGGGACAGGAGGGCAGCAGGAAAAGAGGCTTGTAGGCATGTTAAGGATTCTACACACTAAGGACCACAAAATAATAATAATTACATGGTTTAAAATGCTAACATCAAGGGGAAAGAACAGAATCATATGAGCCCATTCTTAGAGAAATTAAAACTAAGACATGAAACATGGATCCACTTGTAAAAAGAGAGCCAGGTGTAATGTAAGGGCAGCTACAGAAAAGTGTGGCATAGAAGATCGCTATTGTTTATTCAGGCATCGTACTGTAAATTGCTTTTCTTGGCTGATAAGAGAAGTGGGGGATAAAGATTATTTACTGCTCAGGTAGTTAAAGAATCTGTTTGCTTACAAATCAGACTGAGGCAGATCCTCAGGAAAAGGAAAGTAGATTATACCCCGCTTTAGAGACAAATTTCTCAGCTGCCATTTCATAGAGAGATAAGGGCCATCTTCCTGTCAAGCCGTTTTGACAGGGCCTGCTTCTACCCACCTGAAATGGAGCGTTTCATGTTCGTATATGAATATCAGGAGTGGTAAAACATGTCTCAGATCATTGCAGGAATCCATAAAAACATAAACAGTGTGGGAGGGTGTCATCATCCCAACAGCCTAATTATTAGTAACTTCGAACATAACTAAGGACATTATTACCCTGGCTAGCTGTAATTGTCAACTTGGCACAGCCCTGCACCATCTGAGAGGAAAGCTTCGGTTAAGGAATTGCCTTTGAACATTTCTGTGTATGGCGGGGATGTCCTGATTACTAATCGATGTAAGACGTCCCGGCCCACTGTGGGCAGCACCATCCCTAGGCAGGTACCTGCTCCTGGCTGTGTAAGAAAGTTAGCTAAGCTAACCATGAGGCTGTGAGCAAGGCAGTAAACAGTGTTCCCCCGTGATTTCTGCTCCAGGTTCCTGCCTTGAGTGCACTCCGTGGGTGACCTGGAAATAAAAGCTTTGCTCCTCTGAGTTGCTTTGTGGGCAAGTTCTACTGCAGCCATCGAAAAGTAACTAATCCACTAGGCGTAAGTGGGTGTGGACCAAGTACGACTCCTGGTAGCAGCTTCTGAACTGGTCACTTTTTTATTGCTAAGATAAAATATCAAGACCAAAACAACTTATAGAAGGACGGCTTTTATTGGGGCTTATATTTTCAGAGGGTAAGAATCCATGATGGTGGAGAAGAAACAGGGCCACTAGAGCAAGAAACTGAGAATTTACATCTTCTACTGAAGCAGAGAGAGTGAACTATAAGTGGGTCTTTTAACTCTCAAAGCCAAATTCCAATGACACACTTCCTCCAGCAAGGCCATACATCCGAAGCCTTACCAAACAGTGCCGTCAGCTGGGAAACAAGTGTCTAAATGCCCAAGACTATTGGGAGGGGGGATTTTTTCATTGAGACCATCATACACAATAAGGAATCTTTCTTTTTTCTTTTCTTTTGAAAATACTACTGATCAACCATCTAAGAGCTCAGTTACTGATTTGAGAAGTTTCAGATAGTAACTGATAGCCTCTCCTTTGAAATCTTAAAAGGAAAGATAATAGAGAATCTGGTCTTTTAAAAAATAAATTATATACGTGCATGAAAATGTCACAATAAACTCAATATTATATATAATTAATATATGCAAATAGAAATTTTTTAATTTTTTAACGTTATTAAAATGAACCCAGGTGCTTCGCTAATGCTTCACTGATGCTGGCTGGCTACATCCACGGCTTGCCCAGCTACTCTGCCCCAAAGTGGCCTTCTCCAGCTCCCAGCACATCGACTACTTGCCCTATGGAATTCCAGGCTCAGTTCCTGCTTCAGGCTACAGAGCTTTCACACACCATGGCTCAGAAGACTGCTGCTTGCTAATGGAGAGCCAGTTCAGGGCTGCAGAGTAAGGAATAAAAAAAATCACAAAAACTGAGACTCTCAACCCAAGCTTTCCACCATTTGCTGGTTTCCTTCTCTAGCTGGGGCTCAAGGAAAGACCATGAGATTGGGAATAGCTAAATGACACCTCTTTTAAATGGGGATGGCACTCACTGGCCCGCTTCTTTAAAAGTCTTGCTCTGTGCTGCCCCTAGTGGTTGGTGTGAGAAAACCGCTGAGCACCCACATGCTCCACTTCAGGTTATCTCTGCTCACTCCACTCATCCATCATCAGCCCCCTTCAGAGACACAGCCCAGAGCACCCACAACATCGCCAGTGTGAAGAACTGCACCCGCCCACCTTGACCTCAGTCAGTGCCAAGTTAAATGGCGACCGACAACTTGGGAAAGGGTCTACTCTGGTTTGATTTCAGTCAGTTAAATTATTGACTTCTCAGATCTTTAAAAAACTGGTAAAACAATAGCACACTGGTACTTCTGTGTTAGCCTCTGGAAGCTGGAAGACATCAGCCTCTGGAAACCAGAAGACAGCCTCTGGAAACCGGAAGGCATCAGGCCAAATCTTAGGTCCTAGAAGAAAGAGGTCAAAGGAAAAATAAAATTGTTCACGTTGCACTGAAAGGATGAAGTCACCGGGGAGTGACCTCCAGGTTGCTCTTGGTATCCAGCCATCCAGACATTAGACCCAATGTGGAATGTGAAATCCATCTTTATGAATCAAAGGACACCTTGGGAAAATCCTCGCCATTGTTTGATCTGCCTGAACAACCAAATGAGATCTTTCAAGCCAAGAATGTCCAAGTTCAATGCTTCAAGAGTCTACATGATTTCCTTATCACTGACTGTCCCACAGACAAAACTCAGTGCCCTGAACTGTACCAGTTAAATACTGGTATCTTTGTCATTCCAAGTCACCACTGTGTGGAGTAGCTACTCCTCTCTGACTGTCTTAATTAGTTGTGTGACATTCATTAGCAGCTGTTGTGTATTCAGATCACGTGTGTCTGCGTACACACACACACACACACACACACACACACACACACACACACACACACAGAATATAGCAGGACTAGGCAGCCTCCCAAAATATATCTTGCTGTGAAAGAGGCTCACACCATGGTGGCAGATGTTTGCTGACGACCTTCCTAACAGTTTTGCTCTGCCAGGACCTCAGGTTTTGATTCTTCGCAGGAGCAGGCAGGGAAGAATGAGGCAGCCAAGAGGCAACCACACTGTCTTACAGACCACGAGGAGTGCTCAGCTGAGGACCTGGCCCCTCGCAGATACTGAGTTAACATTGCTTCTCGCCAGTACTGATTTTCAGCCAATTTGCACAGAAGCAGACAGCGGAGTTTTCAAACGCAAATTAGCTCCCATCCCACATGGTACACTGCTGGAGATTAACCCATCCACAGCACTACCAGCATCGGCTCAGTGAGAGAGGTACCTCCTCCTTGGTACAATAGGTCCTCACAGTCCAGCCTCTGTTCCAGTTCCTGAATTACACACCAGTCACAAAATACAGTATCAACTCTATGACTATTGCCATTGGTATCATTTAAAGACTCGGTTTCTCATACGCTGTAACACCAGAAATAAAACACACATGCACACACACGTGAACACACTTATTCTCCTGCTGACTCTGTGATTTGTTTCCCATTCTTCACAGTAGATCTCTATCTCCAGCATCCTTTGGAGATCTTTTCTGGCACCAACATTCTCGTGGTATCTTCTGCATACCCGTGGTTTTTCCTACAGTGTGTGAGACCATCAGCCTTCCCAGGTGTCCATAATTCCCTTGAGCTACAAGAGATATTCTGCATGAAACTTGGAAGAGGACAAACAGGTGACTTTTGTCCTACTCTCTTTCTGCAGGGCCACAGGGACCCTCAGTGCATAGCCATTGTCCCTCCTCACTCATGCAAGGCAAGAGCTAGAAGGCAGTTGCTCCTCTCCTGCTGGATTTTGCCCTTTGGTATCTCCTGCTCCTGGACCAGGTGCACATTGGATCTGGGGTACAAACAGACCAATGCTAGTGCTACTCCAGCCTCAAGTGCCTAGCCATCCATCCTTCCGATTCTCTTGTGCTTCCTTATCTCACAGACTCATTTCCTACTCTCTGCCCTAGAGCAGCTGTGCACAGCTGCTGACCCATCCCCACAGTGTGTGAAGACAAAGCCCCATAGTCAGTGTGTTCTTGTACCTGTAGCCACGGGCAGGGAGATAGGCAGATGATAGGCAGTGCTAGAGTTAGGGCCCTAAAAGTCCCTGGAATTGTGATAAAGGCTGAGGCTTATAGTTAGGACATCTAGGGCTGAGGGGCATATTTCAAGTGGTAGCTCTGTCGCCAGCATTCGTGAGGCTCTCCGTTCAGTCTCTACCACCACACACAAAAAGCAGGGCCTAGCATGAAACCCTAGGTCACACTGGTATACACCTTGAAGGGGATTGTGGGACTCCCTAATCCCTTCTTTCCAGATTCTGCTTTTTAGCCATGAAGTGAGTTGTTTGCTTCATCACAAGCCGCCATGATGGGTACATGGGCAAGATAGATAGAAACTGGAATCTTAATGGTTCTGCTTCTCTGGCCTCTGACATAAACACCCACCCAAACCCCTAAATAGATGTGTAACATCTCAACCATGTACCCACCTATCCCAACATCTAAGCACCCTCTCAACAGACCATTCTACCTCCCCACCTGCCTTTCACCCTGGATACCTATTTCATTCTGATTTATGGAGGGCTCTAAGGATCCCACTACCGCTAGTCTATAAACAGCCACTGTAGGGTGACGGAAGCAGCAGAAGGGCCTAGCGCGTGGTTCCCACTTTAGAACTCCACTAAGAACTTCGGTAAGACCCACATGCCTGTGTAAGCACGAAACAGGCAGAGGCCAGCCTCCAAAAGGCTGTGATGATGGGAAATGCCCACGACCACAGGCTCAGAGTCTATGCAGTGGAACCACCACCAGGGACAAGTACCGTCCTTACCAGGGGCTCTGCAGTGGCTTAACTATCAAGAGTACTCTCCTCGGAAATATGTCTGTATATATTTATCACGGAAATAGAAGGAGTTGCTAGGCAAACTGGTAATGCAAACAAGAGAGACATTAGCATGCATGAGAGCTGAGAGCTTAAGTGCTGGCCTTTTCGTTCACATAATAAACATACTCATTACACGCTTTTTTTCTGTCCCCTTAATAACATCACAGCATGGCTCTAACACATCCACCCTCTCCCTTCTAGCATTTTCCTGTGAGAGCTGGTTCATAAGGAGACATTTCCTCAGTGATGTCCTGCTTTCTAGCCTCTCCCTCGTCATCTGTTAACTCACAACACATTTACTAAGTGTCTGGGCTGCCGTGTTGTTTTGTTGTTTCGTTCTTTTTGCCTAGTGCTGGGAATGTGATTGTTCGCTCTATTTGCCAGCTTTCCATTGTAATGAAGGAAGATCTTCATAAAGAGCATCCAGTCAACACGGATCTCATCTAGCAATATGATATACACACATACATTTGGGGATGGTCGCGAGATGTGATCTCCCTATGAAATAACCATCCACGGGTACATGTTGAGCATCTGGGCACTTTTAGGGGGAGGGTCTAGCTGGAGAAAGTAGGTCGAAGGTTCTTGAGGACATCCTGACCATCTCCTTCCTGCCTCGCTCTGCTTCCTGTCTACAGTGGGGTGAAGGAGTTCTTCCACCACCCTCCTGAGCTGCATGGCGGGCCGGTAGCCTGGAAACCTGAGGCAACCATGAATCAAAGGCCCAGAAATGCAGCAAAGCAAACCTTCTGTCCTGTAAGTTGTTTTGTTGAGTATTTTAGTAGCAACAATGAAAAGTCGGTAATACAGGTCATGTCAAAGGTCATGACCCTTCGAAGGTGATAACAACTGAGCAAAAGCAAGGACTATGTGAAGGAAGTAACCATGTGACAATGCCCCAGGCAGAGGGGACTTCAGACATAAAATGTCACTTCTCCATTAGGAAATGTCTTGTCAAGGATTCCTTACTGTGGCATTTCTATTGTTGTTCATTGTTGATTTATTTTTTAAGTTTTAACTATTTCCACTTAAACTTTATAGAACTCTTCAAGCTCTTTTCTGCATCATGGCTTTTGTGCATTCTGTCCCTTTGTCTGGGCCATTCTTTTCTCTGTTCTCACCTGAGTGACTTCTCAGGGCTACATCCCAGACCATTGCCAGTGAAGCCCCCTCTAACTGTCAAGCCTGTGGTGGGTCCTCCTTTTTCACTGTGGAAGCAGCTCCTCAGCCCTCACAAAGCATAGCCGCTTGGATACGTATTGACTCAGTCTACTAAAAAGTATGCATTAAAAAGAGCAGGATGTCCACCAGAACCCTTGCTGAAGACACCAGACACCCTGGACACAGGGCACAGAGGCCACATGGGAACTGAGCTGGAAGCTATCTCCATGCTGGCTGGCACTCATGGTGCCGGAAGCAGCCATGCAGGCTGCCAGGGGAGAATCTGCCCACTGTGCAGTAGTGGCACATTCCGAGATAGCCAATGGATTGCCAATTCCATCCGAGGCCTGCTCCGTGGGAGGGAATACATGCCTGGTGCAGCAGAATAGGTCAAACGCCTACTGCTGGAGAGATCACAGATCCTGTGAGGAAATCTATGTCTGATGTTTTATCAGACAGACAGGTAGTTAAACCACCTTGCAAATATTTATACCCATATGTTAGTGTGGCCCTCAGCCTCCATCAGAGGATGGCAGTGTTGAGAGTGAGTGACTAGTGACTGCTTGGTTTGAGGTGCGACATCTGAGCCATCCCCTCTAAAGCTCTGTGAACACTGCAGAAGAGGAAGTGGGTGGACCGTGGGAGCGGATTGACGAGGAGATGGGGGAGGGTATATTCTGGATATGACACTGCCTTCCAATCATGAATGGGCAGCAGCTGTGACTGCCTGCACAGGACCTGGAAAGAAGAAAGGGGAGAGAGGGAAAGGAGAAACAGAGGCCGGGAGGTGGGCTAATTGAGAAAACAAGGGAAGATCAGCAGGAGTGGGAGGGGTGGGATAGGACAGATAGGGTGTTGAGAGGCGAATTAATCACAGTGTGCTGTACACAGATATTGCCAGCATTTCCAGTTAAGTGAAAATGCTCAGGAGTGAGTGTTGAGTAGATGACTTAGTAGATGGCAGGAAGCATCCAAACCAGGGGGCTGAGGCTGGAAAGGGGAGGGGCAAAATACAAAGGGGAAATAGTGAGGACATTAAGGAGCTAGAGAAGGATCAGAGGGAGGGAAACCTGCCAGAGAAAGCTGAGCAGAGGATCTTGAGGAGTGGTGAGGGAACAGGTCAGATAGGCCTATGGGCCACAGAGACTGAGATCCTGCTATCAAAACAACAACTGCGGGTATTGGAGGGACAGCTCAGCCATGTAGAACACTCACTGTGCTTGCAGAGGGCCTCATGTGCTTCCCTGCAGGGATGTTGGCCAGTTTACAACTCTCAGGAACTTCTAGGGGATTGGAAGCTCTCTTCTGACCTCCTCAGATACCCCACACACCTTTAGCATGCATTTACACAAACACACACACACACACACACACACATGAAGTAAAATTGGAAGCCGCACTACATGTCGTGTACCAGCAAAAGCTACACTGATGGACAGAGACCAGTATGGCCTGACCTGTAGGAACCCAAGGCCAACCAGTTCGCTGATGCCTTCCCAGAATCCTCCTCTGCCAGGACACTTTTTTTTTTAACTTGAGTATTTCTTATTTACATTTCGAATGTTAGTCCCTTTCCCGGTTTCCGGGCCAACATCCCCCTAACCCCTCCCTCTCCCCCTCTATATGGGTGTTCCCCTCCCCACCCTCCCCCCATTACTGCCCTCCCCCCAACAATTACGTTCACTCGGGGTTCAGTCTTGGCAGGATCAAGGGCTTCCCCTTCCATTGGTGCTCTTACTAGGATATTCATTGCTACCTATGAGATCAGAGTCCAGGGTCAGTCCATGTATAGTCTTTAGGTAGTGGCTGAGTCCCTGGAAGCTCTGGTTGGTTGGCATTGTTGTTCATATGGGGTCTCGAGCCCCTTCAAGCTCCTTTCTCTGAGCTTCCAGTCCTTTCTCTGATTCCTTCAACGGGGGTCCCGTTCTCAGTTCAGTGGTTTGCTGCTGGCATTCGCCTCTGTATTTGCTGTATTCTGGCTGTGTCTCTCAGAAGCGATCTACATCCGGTTCCTGTTGGCCTGCACTTCTTTGCTTCATCCATCTTGTCTAATTGGGTGGCTGTATATGTATGGGCCACATGTGGGACAGGTCCTGAATGGGTGTTCCTTCTGCCTCTGTTTTAATCTTTGCCTCCCTATTCCCTGCCAAGGTTATTCTTGTTCCCCTTCTAAAGAAGGAGTGAAGCATTCACATTTTGATCATCCGTCTTGAGTTTCATGTGTTCTGTGCATCTAGGGTAATTCAAGCATTTGGGCTAATAGCCACTTTTATCAATGAGTGCATACCATGTGTGTTTTTCTGTGATTGGGTTACCTCACTCAGGATGATATTTTCCAGTTCCAACCATTTGCCTACGAATTTCATAAAGTCATTGTTTTTGATAGCTGAGTAATATTCCATTGTGTAGATGTACCACATTTTCTGTATCCATTCCTCTGTTGAAGGGCATCTGGGTTCTTTCCAGCTTCTGGCTATTATAAATAAGGCTGCGATGAACATAGTGGAGCACGTGTCTTTTTTATATGTTGGGGCATCTTTTGGGTATATGCCTAAGAGAGGTATAGCTGGGTCCTCAGGTAGTGGGATGTCCAATTTTCTGAGGAACCTCCAGACTGATTTCCAGAATGGTTGTACCAGTCTGCAATCCCACCAACAATGGAGGAGTGTTCCTCTTTCTCTGCATCCTCGCCAGCATCTGCTGTCACCTGAGTTTTTGATCTTAGCCATTCTCACTGGTGTGAGGTGAAATCTCAGGGTTGTTTTGATTTGCATTTCCTGCCAGGACACTTTTAACCACGTGCCCAGTACATCTTTTCTTCTCTAACCACTCAAAGCTCCTACCATTCCATCACTGTTCTCAGTGGAATGGTGATCATGCTTTCCACTCTGTCTCCTCTCCAGACCATGCCCCCTCATGGACTGCCCGTTCGCTAATGGTGCTGCCTGCTGCGGTGTGCAGTTGTACCAAAAACCCCATATACTGGGACAGTTGCAACCCTGGGAACGGTCACAGCATGACCTTCTCCAAGCCCTTGAATCTGACAAAACCACCAGCTGAGGGAAGGTCAGGGATGGCTTACAGTCCCGCCTGCCTTAACAAGAGACATTACAACAGATGCGCTTGTATTTTATTGTGTGACAAATGGGTGCAGTGTAGGAGGAGAGGAAAATAGAACCTTAGAAAGGGCACAGAGTCTCTCTGGGCAGCCAGATGGGGCCGCACATAACGAGCAAGCACAGGTTCCCCTTGCAGAAGTAGCTGCTGAGAAAAGACTTCCTCCTTCATCGAAAGAAAAGACGTTCTCCTTCGTACGAGAAGTACGCGAAGACAAGTGTATCTAGGACAGCCTGAGGATTGAATGTCCCCACAGGACTCTCAGTGGGAGCCGGCAGGTCTGATTGAAAATACCACAGCAGGTGAAGGTAGATTTCTTATTACTTCCTACACCCGGTTGAAAACAGACCCAAGGATTCTGTGGGTACTTTCTGCAGGCAGGGGGTACCCACATCTCTGGCTGATTTTGGACAGGCTTTTTGTTTTGTTTTTGTAAAATATATTCATAAGAGTTTGTCTTTAAAGGGGAGTTGCTGAGTTTTCAACATGTGGATAATTGATTTGTTACAAGTCACAGGAGAGCATTTGTCATTCGGAAGCCACCGAGACCCATGTGATCTTCCTCCCCGGATAAGCACAGAGCCTTTTGACTTATTGCTGTCATTAAGTTGAAGTGTTCGGCTGATTATTTTGGTATTTCAGAATTCCCTATAAATCACCTCCTTATTTTGGTGATTACAATTTTAAGAAGAGGTGCTTGATTTATAGATGACAGCCAAGAGGAGGAGGAGGGAGAGGCAGGCAGGAGGAGGGAGAGGCAGGCAGGAGGAGGGAGAAGCAGACAGGAGGAAGGAGAGGCAGACAGAGGCCCAATGAGGACACAATTGGAAGCAGCTGTTTGATTCATTGATACACACCTCTCTACACATACACCCTCTAAAACATGCCCATGCTTGAGAGGTTTTTCACTCCTGGGGCTTGGAGAGAAGGTTCTAGGATCTTCAGAGACTGGGATATGCCATGGTTTCCTCCTAGCTCAGAGCAGATGCCAGTCAAACTCCAAAGAGGAATTCATCCTATCTCATGCATGAGCAAGCCACCAGACCAGAGTCTGCGTTCACAGAGAAACTAAGTGATCAGGATCTGGCTCCCACTGGATGCAGCTGGATTCTGAGATGCAGCAGAGCAGAAAATGACTTCTCGGGCCCCAGCAAGCCTATCAATCAACTGTAGTTTATGACAGCTGTCCGGCATGGCAGAGACTAGGGAAAGACTCAGGATGAGGAGATAAAATGCCCGTGTCCGTGAGGAGACAGAACATTAGGTTAAAGGGAAGGTCAAGGGGCGTGCACATCATCCCTACCGGGTTAAAAAGTTTTAAGAACTGGAGACCGGGCTGTCTCCTAGATGACTGGGAGGAGGGTGTCACCTCTTTAGAGGAGAGGAGTGTGAAAGCCTAGAAGGGGAAACTACCATTCTGGGGAGGAGAATGGGAACCCTAACCTGGGTGAAGGCCAACATTCCAGTTGGGCAGGTTAGGCCCCTGGCTAAGAGGCCAGCCCTCCAGAGGGCACATCCACCCTAATGCCTGCTAAAGACAGGGAGGAGTGATTATCCCTTTAATGGATAATGTACCTTTCCTTCCTAGAATGCTCAACCCCAAGTGCAGCCACTCCAGAATGGCTAGGAGGTTCTACTGGGTCTACTGATCATTCTGTATTAACTTTCCTTTTTCTTTTCTTGAGTCTTTTTCTTTTCGGTGCTGGTCAGAGTCTGAGAACACCCCCCCCCTTCTACTTTGGGCAGCTTCTATTCTCTTTCCCTAAAGCCTGCTTCCCCACCATGTGGTTGCCTGTCCAACAGCATAGCTGACCTTTATGCCTAACTCAGATAACATGGCCCTCTCTTCTCCATCTCCCTCCTCCTAGCAGCTGCTGAGATTTGTAGCTTTCCTGACTTGAAATTTTTCTTTTAAAGACTAATAAAATTGTCCTGACGTTTTAAAAGAAAGAAAGGAAAGAAGGAAGGGAGAGAGGGAGAGAGGGAGAGAGAGAGAGAGAGAGAGAGAGAGAGAGAGAGAGAGAGAGAAAGAAGCAGAAGGGAGGGAGGGAGGACAGAGCGCAAATGATTGACAGCTGAGGATCTAGCTCAATGGGTGAATCAGTTGCTGCACACACAGAACAACCTGAGTTCAGATCCTTAACATCTATGTAAAAGCCCTGCATGGTGACACATGCCTGTAACCTTGGGGCTTGAAGCAAAGACATGTGGACACCCAGGGCTCACAGGCCAGTCAGTGTGGCCCAAACAGTGAGCTCCAGGTTCACTGAGGCTCCAGCTCAAAATGTAAGGTGGAGGGTAAAGGGAGAAGACAACACATATGAATGCACGGGTGAGTGTGAACACATCACACACACACACACACACACACACACACACACACACACACACTCATGCATACATCACAAAACAAGTTACAGCAACGAACTGAGGAATGGAGTGATTGTATAAACAGTCGTCGCCAACTCTCAGGCAGCGTAAATATGTGGAGTTTCTATATTAAGGGTCACAGACCTCCACTTCCATTGTGAGAGGTCAGGCTTGAATTTCAAATGTTTCCTGTAAAGGTTGATAGAGATCCCACACCTGAAAGGACATGTCCAATTCTGTGTTGTTCATATTAGAGTGCACACCAAGGACCAGGTGTCCAGGATGTGCAGAGAATGCAGACAAAGCTAGTCCCACAGAGGCTCTGTAAAGGGGCAAAGGCATTCCCATGGAGAAGAAAGGGATGAGAGCTCACACAGCTCTGCTACATTTTTCCACAGGAGATGGGAAGCAATTTATTTCATAATTGCTCCAGAGAGGAGAGTGAAGACTGCGGGTGGAGAGCTGACGAGAGGCAGGCTTCTGTCCAATGTGATTTAGCAATTAGAGGACTCTGACCTAGGAGGCATGATAGATAATCAGCTCCCTGCCACAGGAAGTGGTAAAGGAAAGCCAGGGTGGAATTGCTGTTCAGGAAAATGCCTGTGTTTTGTAGAAAGTAAAATTGGATATAAGTTAAGGTATCCTTTCTAAGAGAAAAGTCTATGACCATGTGACATTTAAACGAATGTATGAATAGTTGATGGATTCTTTTAAGAAAGTATGTTGTATTCAGACTCAAGAATGTAGACTCAGAAGTGGCAGATATGCTAGCAGGACTGTCTTGATTCCCTTCCTGTTGCTGTGATAAAAGGCTCTGACTGAAGCAACTTGAGAGAGAAAGGGGTTTGTTTGACTCACAGTTCCCCATTCCAGTCTTCCAGGGCAGGGAAGGCACAGCAATGGGCACCTTGGGGAGTCATTCAAACTGCATCTGCCTTCAGGAGGCAGACAGCAAGAAATGCCTGTTTCTATTTGGCTCCATTTATACAGCCCAGGATCCCAGCCAAGGAATGGCACCACCCACAATGGTTAGGTCTTCCTCTTCAGTTAATGCAGTCAAGATAATTCCTCACAGTCATGCCCAGAGTTCCATCTTCCAGGGGATTCTAGATTCTGTGGAGTTGGCAGGTGGACACAAACCATCACAGGAGCCATCACAGTGGTTTTCAACCTTCCCAATGCTGTGACCCTTTAATGCAGGTCCTCACATTCTGGTGACCACCAATCATAAAAGTATTTTGTTGCTACATCGTAACTGTAACTTTGCTACTGTTGTGAGCTGCAGTGTAAACCTCTGACATGTAGGATATCTGCTATGCAGCCCACAGGTTGAGAGCCACGGCTCGAACAGAAGGAATGGGCCTTGGTTTCAGTGCTGCCTTTGTTATGTACCCACTTGAGCACTGACCACGATATCTTAAACTGAAAGGCGATGATGCAGGATTAAGAATGGACCTGTGAGCACCAGTGAGTGGGTTTAGGTTCTACTTGTAGTCACTAACTAAATGCAAATATCCACAAGGAGTAGTTTTCGTTTTGACAGGAAACAGGAGGATGAATAGGAGGGCCTTCACATTCTGTACTGTACAGACATGCTGTACTCTATGTTAGAAAGAGGAATTAACACGTACATATTGTCTGATTAGCACACATGCACTCTTAATGGTTTGTTTGTTCTGAGCTAACCCCATGTCTAGATGTCCCTAGAGGAGTACAAGGTTGACAGCAACAGAAGTGACTAGACTCGGCATTACAAGAAGTGCCTAAGCCCAGACACACAGAGAATGAGGGAAGATTGCAGGGATGGCAAGCAAAGCACAGACGTTTCGGAAGTGAGGCGAGCCTGAACTCCAGAATGATTCACTGCCTTGACCCCCTATATAATTTGCAGCTAGAGATAAGATGCTACAGATTTTTAGGGTACAGATATTTAGAGACTGCTGTCTCTCTAAATAAAGCACAGTTCTAAAGATTCAATTCCTGCCTTCGCTCACTGGCATCTGCAAGTGACCAATAGTCAGGAGCCCCAGGATTCTAGTGACAGCTTAATAGAGGAGGAAAGGAAGGCAGCAGTATCATCTGTGACACTCTGTAGCACTCCAAGTGGGCATATCAGTGTTCCCCCTCAGGTCCCTGTGGCCCCAGGGCCAGTGCTTGCTTGCAGGCTCCACCATCTGGCTGTATTTATGCAAGAGCAATTGTGCTTCAGCCAACCATCACCTGCTTAAAGCCTTCAACACTGAAGGCTAGAGCCACCCTGACCTGGCGCCTCCACTGTTATCCTAGGATGTGACATATTTGAAGATGCCCATACAACTGACCTTCTGGTACCAACACCTACCCCATAAAACTACCTTGTGTCCAGAAAAGCTTTGCCCAAGCTGTGTGCCCGTGCCCAGGCTAGTTGGGTCTCTCCTAGGGGTTCCCTAGCTTCCCAGATCACAAGTTTGGGAGTATTCTGCACCCAGGCTGCCTTGTGCAGAAGCAATTTATTATGCATGCTAGAAGCTTCTTTCTTCCCATGGTGCATTGGCATGGCATCCAAACAGAGGGGAAATGAAGTGCAGGGAGCTTTGGCCTTAAGATATTCTGGCTTGGTTCAAAGGAAGATTATGCTAAAATGAAGGAAAGATCTTTTCATCTAAAGACCATGTTTAGAATGTTTAGAAATGTTCCACATCATTTCACCCTCTGTGATAATTTAAACCAGTGGAGTGCATAATATAGTAAGAGTAGTAGTAGTAGTAGTAGTAGTAGTAGTAGTAGTAGTAGTGGTAGTAGTAGTAGTAATAGTAGTAGTAGTAGTAGTAATAATAATAATAATAATAATAATAATAATAATAATAATAAATCCTTCTGAGACACATAGATGTTTAAGCTGTGGCTGAGAAGCTACTCTTTGAACAGGTCCCTGTCTTCCAACAGAAGCTAATGGCCACAGTTCTATGAAGAGCTAGTGTGAAGGGGGACAGCAGTGTGTGCAGGAGGGAGATGGGATGAGCCATGTAAGATGATCCAGGGCTGAAAGATCTCCTGGATAAATATAAGTTGAGGTCCTATACGAAGCATTCACCATACAGAGATGAAATTAAAGGTACATCTTTTGCTTCAGTCTGTTTCCAGTCCAGCAACAGTGACAGACCTCCAGTGACACACCGACCTCAGTGTGAGAAAGCTGTCCACATGTACAGTCAGCAACCCTAGAGCTCAGCGGCCCAGTCTTCGGTTTACTTGGGAAAGCCTTTGAACCTCTTCATGCCTCCCTCTCCTTGCTCAGAAAATGAGGATGGTAGTAAGGAGCTCAAACATGTAGCAGGACTCAGAAGGGTATCTGCTACATACTGAGTAGGCTCGCCATCCTTGTCATTACCACAGGCAAGGTACTCACCCAAAGGCAGAGTTTGGTGAAGGTTTGGAAAACTGTGTCATCAAGGACTCGGGAAGTTGGCCAAGTAGAGCAGTCAGGAAGAGGAGGATGTGGCACGAAGCAGAGACATGACATGGCACTTCGACTATCTACTTGCATACAATGGCTTGTTGCATTCATGTATGTATATACACTAAATGTCACATTATGGGCATATGTATACATTAAATGCCATGTTTGCATATACACATTAAATAACTACTGTTATGTGCACACGTTCAATGGCATGTTTCTACACATGCATAGATTAAAGGGTAGGTTATATGAATACACACAAGTTAATAACATGATGTGGGGGCTTGAGAGAGGGCTCCATGGTTAAGAATGTTGGCTGCTCTTCCAGAGGATCCAGGTTCAATTCCCAGCATCCACATGGTGGCTCATATGTATCTGTAACTCCAATTCCAGAGAATCTCAAGCCCTCTTCTGGTTTCCGCAGAGACCAAGCACACATGTGGCACACAGATTTATATGTGAAGGCAAAACACCCACATACATTAAATAAATAAATGAATGAATTTTGAAATAACACGATCATACAGATATATGTTATACACACATCTATATCTTTATTGACATATCCCTATTGCTTTATATGTGATCACATATTTGATAGCATGTCTACAGGTACATGCACCAAAATGTATGTATGTGTGTGTATATACACACACACAATATATATATGTATATATATATATATATAAACATTTAATGGCCTAGCATATGCCATTAGGATGAGTAAAGAGTAGAAGTAGCAGAAGAGACAAAGACAGACAACGTCATTCCACAGAAAGCTTCTTGGGCGTGCTGAGAAGCCATCGTGCTTTGTTTGTGAGTTATAAACTGCTAGATGTTAGAGAAGCCACATAATCAGATTTTCAGCCTGAAAGAGAGTTTCATGGGGAGAGCTGGGGTTGGCTGGCAGTTCCAGTCAGGAGGAGGCTGATGCAATCTTCCTCTTAGGAAATTATGAGGCTACAGAGCAAACTCGATCAAGAGAGAGAATCAAAAGGTATTTAGGATTTCCAGTTCAGGATGATAGATCAAACCCGTGCATTTTGTCTCCATTTTTCTTCCTAAGAGTCCCACTAAAGCAGCTACATGTTATTTAAATTGCATAAACAGTCTACAATTCTATTGGACAACAAAGAAAAGGATGAAAAGCAGATAGCAATTATATTAGTTACCTTTCTTTTGCTGTGATAAAAATACCATGATCAAATGCAGTTTATGGAAATAATAGGTTGTTTTGGCTTCTGGTTCCAAATGAAGACAGGTCCATCATGGTGGGATAGACCTGGCAGCTGGGCAGACATAGTATCTGGAGAAGGAAGCTGAGAAGCCACCTCTCAACCCCACGTACACACAGGGAGTGAACTGAAGTAGGACAGGACTATGTAATCTCCATCTCAAACCCTGCCTCCAATCATGTGCTTCCATCAGTAAGACGGCACCTACTAAACCCACCCAAATAGTACCAACTGGGAACTGAGTGCTCAAGTTTCTGAGCCTACAGGGGACAGTTCTCACTCAAAACACCCAAGCAATAAACTCTTGGAACCCCAGAAACCTACAACCATGTGGTAACAAATAAAGCCCAGTGACACTAGATTCATCCTATGGTGAAATTGAGAACCTCACTATCTGCTCCAAAGAAGCCCACAGGCCCAGAGGGCACAGATGGGAGGTGGAAACACCAGTCAACTTATGAAGCTGAGGCCCAGACCTGCTCCCTCACACACACTAAGCAGTGTCTTTAGCCTCTAGGACCACATGTCAATGGGAATCCAGTGCCAGACACATACAGAATTTTAAGTGTACTGGTATCCACATTCAAAAATAGGATCTAAGGTTAAAATTAACTGTCTTTACACTTCATTTCACTTGACACACATTCAGTAACTGATTGACGAATACAATGTCATGATTATTCTTTATGTCGCATGATGATACAATCGAAATAATTAGTATGACTGCCATGTTTCTTACCTCAGTTCTAGGTTTGTGAACTATACAACTCACCCCTAACTCCAGGCCCTCTGATACACAGTGGAACTGCAGAACTTGTTTTCTTACCTCACTTTAGCCTGTTGCCCACCACTCCCCTCCCCAGTCGTTGGTAACCTCGATTCTGCTCTTCACATTTGTAAAAATCAACTTATTTATGGCCCACGTTAGGGATAAGACTAGCTGTGGTAACAAATCCTTTATCTCAAGCTAAGCAAAATAGCATTGCTTCAAAGTGCAATCAACATGAAGCTTGCTGGTGAGGTCGTTCGCATGATTTCTTTTCACAGCACACTGTACTTCTACATTTACAGCGCATCACAATCCAGTTGCCACACTGTTGAGGGAAATACTTCAGACGATCTACAGATGAAAAGTAGGTCCACATACCCAAGCCATTCCAAAATCAATGCCAAGGCTCCCAGTTCTGAATAGAATGTGCATTTTGGAAAATAAGTTACAATTATATTTTTAGTTTCTTTAGGTGAAGTTTCAGTTAATGCTTCCTGTTCTCTCTCCCTCCCTCCTTCCCTCCCTCCATCCCTCCCTCTCTCCATCCCTCCCTCTCTCCCTCCGTCCCTCTCCACAACTATGAGGTAGACAGTCTTATTCCACTATGTGCTGCTACTCCGCCTATGCTGCGTTGTCCCAGATCCAGATAAGCAATAGGGCCGTTGGTTATGGACCGAAGCCTGAAGAGCTGGTAAGCTGATCATCTTGTGTGTGTTACACTGATATCAGGCTATCTGTCTATTTCCATGATAACAACATTTCTCACTTGTTTGGAGAACGCTGTCTATTTGTGTTAGTGAGCCTTCCATCATGGTGACAAAATGCCTGAGGAAGTCAACCGGAAGGAGGAACATTTGTTTTTGCCCATGGTTTCTAAACTTCATTTTATGGTCATTTGGTTCCTTTCCTTCTGGTCTTGTGGAAAGGCAAAGCATCATGGGGGACTGAGCAGGCACTGGCACAAATCTGCTCACTTCAACTAGGAAAGGAAGGAGAGAGAAGCAAGAAGGGTGAGGGGGAAAGAGAGGGAGGAGAAAGGAGAAGAGAGGAGAGAGAAAGAGAGAGACCACTAGAGTACACCCCAAAGGCCACTCTCCTAAAGACTTCCCCTATGTTCTTCCTCTTAAAGTCCCAACCTTCTCCTTCCCTAGTATTAAGTGTCTAATACAATGGACCTTGCCGCTCTGCTCTTGCACCCTGCACCTACTTCACTCAGTAGTCCAGAATGTTCCGGGCTAGCTACTACATACTTCTGTATATACTTCCCTTTGTTGAATCTTTTCAACAACTTCATGGACTCAGTATGATTGTCTACATTGGATAGCTACATGAGAGGAGGGCCACAGAGTGACAAATGGCCTTGCTCGAGATAGCATGGCAGGAAAATGATAGAATTAGGACCTAAACCCAGACTGGAGAACCAGTTCTCTTCACCATAATGTGCTGCTTCTCAATCTATCTGAAATGTAGAACTGCTGTCGAGAGTTGGGATGGAAGGAAGGGGTGGGTGGCAGTCATTTTTTAAGCTGGTTCCGGGCAGAAGGAGCTCCTTCTAATGGCATTTCCATAATTAGAATGCATTTTATTCTGATAGTCATAATTTAGGCAATTGCGGTGACATTCAGCTGAAACCTGGCATACAAGATGTTCATTTCTCTTAAAAGTTCACTTTTAATTGGCCTCAGTCCTTTCCAAGTCTGAGAGGAGAACAGAATATATGCTTCTGATGTCCCCGTGTTGACATCTGTTTGACAATCAGTCCCCAGAGTTTATTCTGCATAAGATGGGGTGGGGAGGCAGGTATAGAAGAAAGAAAAAAAGGAGGAGTCTTGTCAGACAAGAGGCACACTGTAGTGCATGCTCCTCTCAAGGGCTCTCTGGAATCACAAGTGAATTCTGTATATCACACAGAGTAGAGGAATGGACCAATGCTGAAATGCACTCCCTTGTTCCTCAGAGCTCTCCTGGGAGAGAAGCTGCAGCTATGAAGACCACTTACCAGTGTGGTCAGTCCTGACTGGGTCTTCCACCTCAAGAAAAGTGGGATTCCTCAGGAGAAACTGGACTGTTTGGTGAAAGGACAATTAAAGTAAGATAGTCCCTGGAGTTTTGGTGACCTTCTGACCTGCAGGAATTCCCGACTGCTATAAATTACATTTACTAGAGAAAGCCTGGGAACTGGGGTACCATAGAACTTAGAAAGGAATAAAATGGGCTGACCTTTGCTCCAGTGCTTGCTCTCTGTGTGACCTCTTTGAGCCTCAGTTTCCCAGGCCAACAGTTAGCAAAAAAAAAAAAAAAAAAACAAGACTGCAAGACTGTTGTAAGAGCTGAGAAGCACTCTCTGGCCCACCTAGGTATTCTGACAAGCCCTCTCGCTGTGTTAAATAAGTACAGAAATGAATAGGAATCAGAGTGTATTCACCAGGGACAAAATGCTAGGCAAAAATGGAAAACTAGGGGCTGGAGAGATGACTCCACAGTTAAGAGCACACACTGCCCTTGAGAGTTGGAGTTCTGTTGCCAGCATCTATGTGTGGAAATTCACAACTGCTTGTTCCATGTGGTCTAATGCCTTCTTCTGACTTCCAAAGTGACCTGCATTCACACACACACACACACACACACACACACACACACACACACACACACACACACACATATTAAAACTTTAAATCTGCTTAGAAGGAAAAAAAGAGACCTTCAGAGAACATTGTAACAAATTTTCCTGAAGAATATTTGTCAACGCCAAGTGACTTAGGTCCCAGCAAGTTACAGAAAATGAGAGACAAACTTTGGACCATCCAGCATGGGAGGGTCTGGTGGGAAAACTACACCTGTGTAACACTTGTGACTTGAGGGGCCATATTCTCAGTGAAAGGGATGGATACAAGCAATGAAGGTAGTGCCCTTCAGAATTTGAAAGCGACAAACATTCCTGAGAATTTTAGCTAAAAACTCAGGGCAGAATAGGTATGTGTGGTTCAAATTGATATGAGCTAGCTTTTCCACAAATCCCCAAGTTCGATGAGGGTCCTTCTTTGATGATACCTCTGTACCATTATCTAGACACAAGTATCTAGAGAAATACATCTTCAACCCAGGACTCAAACAACCCCTGCAAAATTCCAATAATTGTCTGGTTATGTAAGAAGGTTCAACACACGAGGAAGTATAACCCTGAAGAAAGGCCAGCAGAACCCACACATACATACATAAAGTCATTACATACATAAAGTCTCCAGGTTGCCATCTAACACAAAATATAAAGTACATATTATTTGCTTGAAATTTGTAAAAAAAAAAAAAAAAAAAAAGAAAAGAAAAAAGAAAAGTGGTGGGCTTTGGGGGCTGAGGGTCTGGGAGGCCTGGGGGGGCTAGGGAGGCTGGGAGGGGCTAAGGAGGCTGGGGGCAGCTGGGGAGGTTGGGAGGGGGACTGGGGTGGGGAGCATGAGGTGGCCCAGCAGGTAAAGGTGTTTGCCGTTAAGCCTAACAAACTGGCTTCCACATGATGGAAGGAGAGAAACTGACTGCTCTCCCACAAGCTGTCCTCTGACCTCTATAGCATGCCACAGTATACATGCACATACACACACTCAACACGAACACACATACTTGTGCATGCACACATACACACAAATAAATACACAACCGTATTTTTTAAAAAAAGAAAAGAAAATTGAAATCAAGCCCGGTTTTCAAAAAGAAAGAAATGTATCATTTATAAACAAAAATGTAAGATTTGAAATCAAAAGTTAAATGAATAAAACACTATTAGGTATACATGAAGAGTGGTTTTTTTTTCTCAATTCTAAGAGAAGACCACACATCTAAAAGCACATGCTCAAATTGCAACAAGATTAAAAATTCAAATAGAGCGTTTGGGGTTGCAGGGTGGAGGGATGTCTAACTTAGTATTCAAAGGGGAAAGACATGGGAGAGCAGCACAAGTTGAGCGGAGGCTGCAGCTTTCAACATCGAAGACAAAGAAAATGCCTTTTTGAAAGCCTAAGGAAACAGTAATGAAAGTCAAGGATGGTTCCGATAAGTTCCATGAGTATAGTACTTCAGTGATGTCTCTGCCAGTCAACAAGCTGCCGTGCTCACTCCACAGCCTGGATCTCAGCCCTGAGAGATTTAATCCTCAAAGGCTACATCTCAGCCCTAGGAAAATCGGCTTCTTCCTGCATCAACTATTTCCCCCTGCTTTTGTCTTACATTTAGTGTGTGTGAGTGACTGAGTGAGTGAGTGAGTGAGTGAGTGAGTGAGTGAGTGAGTGAGTGCCTTGTGTGTGTGTGTGTGTGTGTCACACCTACCTTTCCCCCAATCAACACCACACACACACACACACACACACACACACACACACACACACACACACTGCTCATCAGTGTTCATAGGACAACTTTTTAGGAGTCTTTTCTCTCCTTCCGTCACATAGGTCCCAGGGAGCAAACATCAGTCTTGGCCACAGGCGCCTTTACCTACTAAGCCACCCTACCAGCCCATATAGCTACTATATTTAGACCTATTAATTTCTCTTGATTGCTTACTAGCCATTTCCTCATTATCTCAGTTCCTAGTACAGCCAACCATTCTTTCTACTAAACTTCCCCAGTTCAAAGTAATGTGTGGTTTAGGGAGAGAGTGGGGAAGGGAGAATGTGAATCTCAAAAGGCAGGCATCTCCTTCGTTAATCTTCATCGGCCCAGTGCCTAGAAGGTAAATCTCCCAGACACTGTCCCTCTGGCCCCTTCCTAGCATACCCACATGGTGGCTTGCTGAACGTATAAACTTTGGAGTCAAAGGAACTCAGGCATAAACCACAGCTTCTGCCAGCTGCCAACTGTCTCCTCAGAGAAGTTTCTTAATCTCTCTAAGCCTGTTTCCTTACTAAAAACTGATATAATAATGCTCTCGCCCACTGGCTGTTGAGCCTTAGCTGAGAGAACCTATATAAAAACTTCCTGGAGCAGAGCTGATCCTCTGTCTCCTTCCAAGAAAGTATTTTGAAGACATAGCTTACCCCCCAAAATACCCTGCTCTCCCTCTCCCAGACTTAAGCCTTCTTACAGAGGGCATCCATGTTCTTAAAGATTCTTACCTTCTTTTTCTAATGGATTTATTTAATTAACTGATGCCTGCACATTGCTCAGAGGCCAAAATGCTGAATCGGTTCCTTTTATCGCCTGGTTCTCTTCCCATCCTAATGGGCTTCTAAATTTTTACATCGGAGCCCTGGGTGTCTCTATGGCCCTCGTGCTGTAAGATCTGGGAGAGATCAACTGTCCTGAGGCAGGAATGATAAGGCAAGGTAAGATGAATGCTTACATATTCTCTAAGGAGATCTGCTGTGTACAGTGGAGCCCACCCTAGTGGCAGGGGCGTGGGTGAGCCAGCCCTATGCGCATGAGAGTAGGAAAGCTGGCCTTGAAACTCCTCTGCCTTGAGGTGGCTTGGGTATGGGAGTGATGCCCTCTTCACCCTCACCCCTCACCACCTGAGGCAGTCAGAAGAGCTGGCCCCAGAGTCATGAGAGCAGATAAGTTGTTCCTGCCCCTCACTGGATGCAGCACTTAGGAGAGTGGGCCCTGCACCTCACCTGGACAACATCGTAGAGCTGGCCCTGATGTTGAAGGCACAGGTGAGCCAGCCTTGAGGGTGTGAGAGCAGGAGAGATGGCTCAACCTCTCACCGGGTGCAGCACTTGGGAGGGCGGGCCTACACCTCAACTGGACAGCACAATGGAGCTGGCTCTAGTGGCATGGGTGTGGGTGAGCCAGCCTGAGAACTGATCCTGCCTCTTGCTGGTGGCCACTGTAGGTGGGTTAGTGGGTGCAGTGCTACAGAGCTCACTCTGGGTGGTGCCATAAGGGAGAACCAGAAGGTTGATCCAGGGCTTTGAGTTGACCCACCCCAAAAAACCACATCGTCTGTGAACTGTTGGAGTGCATAAATGGGCTAGTCTCAGTGATCCAAAGCTGCAGGATAATGACACAGACAACAACAGGATAACCAGAAGTCGCGGTGAGATCCAATATTGATGGTGTGGCAGAAGCCAGAGAGCTCAGATCAAACCAGTGACTCATTGTGATGAATATTTGCAAGTGAAGATGTGTGGACAAAGGGATATAGTGTGGGACACACTGTGACACACAGAGAGGTTTTCTATGCTTTGTTTTGGTTTGCTTGTTCTTTTGTTGGGAGGGGGTTGCAAGGGCAGAGGGCTGATATAAAGGGACAGGGACGTTAGTGGGACTTGGGTACATTATGTAAAACCACAAAGAGTCAAGAAAAAATAGGGGAAAAATGCCTGCTATGCTGTGAGTTTTAAGACAGCCTGTATGTTGGCACTAACTATGTGCTATTTAATGCATAAGGTGGAGGAGTTATCAACACTCTTCTCTGATCTACAGCAATATGGGTCAATATGGGTCAACCCTGCTTACCTTCCCACTAAGTGTTTGAGTCTAGCCAGTCTGGACACCAACCGGAGCCTACACTACTTCAGTCACTCAGTCACTCCATTAGACAGAACAGCTGAACACACTGTATGCAAAGCACAACATGGGGACCTGGGCCACAAAATGGAGATTACACCTCTGTTCTCTTAGAGCTCATTTAAAAAAAAAAAAGAGCAAGTGAATTCACACAATCTTGGTTGTAGGGAGGCCTGAGATTGTCAACTTCATCTTTCCTCTACCCTAGGACTCTGGTTCTCGGCTTGGATGTTTCTGAGGATGGGGACTTCTCTTTCTCCAGGTGGGACTTTTCTCACAAGACACAGCTGAGCATGAGGAAGTTCTGCTCCTGCAGCCAAAACTGCCCTATGTGCATAAAAGAAAAAAATGTGTACTCTTCCAGTTCCTAAAGCAAACAGGCCAATCTAAGGTACAGATGTATGAGGTGGCGAGGGCATCCCAAGACAGCTGTCACAGGAGAGGGCTCTATGAGTGCCTCGTGACAAAGGTGCCATTATATACTTGGGTTGGGACCTTGCACTGATGTTTTCTGAACCCAAAAGTCTGTCCCCAGAGAGAAGACCTGCCACTTCTAGAAAATAATACAAAGATACTGTCCCCCTAGCCCACTCCCATGTGTAACTAAAAATTCTTAAAATTCTTAAAATCATATAAAGACAGGTCAAGAGTTTGACAGCTAGAGAGAAGTGGGCAGATCAGTAGAACTTGGAACCAAGGGGTGACAGGGGATGCATTCTTTAGTTTTTATTTTTGCCTCATATATCATGTGGAACTAAAGAAGTCACCTTGAAAATGCTAGACAGTGTAGGTAATAAAAACTGTGGCAAAAATGTATACTTTCCAGCAAAAAAAAAATAGCCAATACACACTTTCTGTTTAAATCTCTGATCACATTCCCACTCAGGCCCGATTCAATACTGACTCAGGAGCCTAGACTTCACTCTTTCAAGTTTGGAATGAGGCAACTGTGTCTGTCAGGATTCTCTACAAAAACAGAACCAGTAGGAGGTACAAATATAATACGTAAGTATTTTTAAAGAACTACCACCTATAAACTGCTGTAAGCTGGTGGTATAGTTCATTCCAAATCCAAAGGCAAAGGAAAAGGTGGGCATCTTAGCTAAAGAAGAGAGGGTTGACCCCCGTCTGGCTTTTTGCTCTAGTTTAGCCATCAGCAATGGCCACCCATGTTGATGAGGGTGGGTCTTTTTCCTCCGTTATTAATTCAACCGCTATTCTCTCCTAGAAACACCTCCATAAACACATCCAGAAATAATGTTTTACCAATCACCTGAGCACCCCTTAGTTCAATTGACACACAAACAATGATCGAGTACCCTATGTACATCCATGACTGTGTCAAAGGACAGGTAGAGCTGAGACTTGCACCTCCGAAAATCAGCAATGATCTGTGCTCCCCTCTGAGAAGGGACCATGTGGAAATTCCAGACTTTCAACTCCACCTGGCTAGAGTAAGATTTAACTCCCCTGACAGTAGGGTGGTATCAAAGGAAACTGAGGGAGAAGAGTCTACAACACTGCTGTTTCCGGGTAGACACAAGCTAACTCCAGGGGTCAGCAGGGCTGAGAGAGAACATACACCTTCCCTTTTAATGTTAATACGGCTTCAGTCCTTTCTCCTTGCCAGAGTGCACCAGAGAAATCCATTTAAAATAGACAATTTGGAAAATCCAAATGGAGCCTTATCACATAAAATCTGCACTTTTTTGCATTAACTGAAAATTTCTCATCATTCATGAACCAAGAAATCTTAATTTCATTTAAAAATACCATAAAACAGATGCCAAAGCCAAGAGAAATAGAGTAAATGTTAAAGATCTTAAAGTAGCTAAGGTTTCTTTTACTTGGTTTGTTGACTGGCTGGTTGGTTGGTTGGTTGGTTGGTTGGTTGGTTGGTTGGTTGGTTAGTTGTCTCGACCTTGATGTCAACATCCTTGATGAAAAGGGAACTATTAGGAGAGAAATAATTTCAGGGAAGACAGAAATTTGAGAACTGAAAAATTAGTAACATTTTTAAAATAAAAATCTCAAAAGATAGATGTAATAGCAGAATGGACCAGAGAGGAAAAATCTATAAGGTCAAAATTTTTTAATTTATATATTTTTAATTTGTAAAAATTATATATACATATATATAATTTAAGTATATATCCCAATATGATTTTTTAAGTAGATTACAAATAAACAGCCCAATGTGGTAGCTCATGTCTTTATTCCCAGCACTTGAGAGGCAGAGGCAGATGTCTCTCTGTGTTCAAGGCCAGCCTAGTCTACTGAGTAAGTTCCAGGACAGCCAAGGCCACATAATAAGACCCTGTCTCAAATTAAAACAAACAAACAAATCTCCAGAGGCTGAGAGGCTGCAGCCAAATATCTCACATTACATCCCTGAAACCCTAATAAAAGACAAAACAAGAAGAGATAGAAAAGGCACACTCAAAGAAATAATGAATGTAAACTTCCAAAATTTGGGAAAGACACACCTATGAGTCTGAGAAGTTGAAGAACCTCACACAGGTTAAACTTCAAGTAAATAACACAGCGCAGAACACAGTTAAATTCCTGAAGCTAAGAAAACACACACAATGAATAAGTGAGGGAACCATGCCTTTGTGTATGGGAAGGGCAATTTAAATGACAGTAGAGTCTACACTCAAAGCTATGAAGGACAAAAGAAAGTGTCTCCTTTTCAAGATTGATTTTTGAAACAGAATTGTCATTTCAGAATTCTTTATGCAGTGAGAATTATTAGAGAGAGATGAAAATTGAGAAGTTTTCAGATGAAGAAAAACTTAGCTGTGTCATCAACAAATCCATCTCAAAATAATAACTAGGGATGTTCTTTCAAACCAAAAATAAAAAAGATGAAAGGAAGAGTTCTAAAGCACAGAGGGTGGGAAAGGCTAAGCAAGAGTAGGTCCCTGGGGTGGGAAAGGAAGACAATGGAGGAGTGAGGAAGGGTAAGGTCCTGCTAGAGTTCCCTACACCATGTCAGAGGAAAGTGAAAACTGAAATACTTTCTAATTTTTCTCTAAATAAACATAGGAGAAATATATAAGGCAATTCTATTATGTGTGGGGGAGGGGTGAAGGACATAAAAACAGACAGTATTTCAAACTGGTATTATAATGGCAATAGTAGAAGGTGTGTGTGTGTGTGTGTGTGTGTGTGTGTGTGTGTGTGTGTGTGTGTGTGATTCCTATCTAATCATCTAAAATGCCATAAAAAGAAACAATTTATGTTTTAAAAATCCACTATATTGGTCTAGGAAGAGGGCCCCATGGGTAAAGTGCTTGCTACACCACCCTGAGGACATACATGTGGTCTCAAGTACCAGAAGCCAGGCATGGCAGTGCACATCTCCCCGTGCAGGGGGCTGGGGACTATGACAGACAGATCGTAGGGACATGTTGGCCAGCTGGTCTAGTAAGCTAAGGCTCAGTGAAAGACCCAATCTCAATAATGATGTAGGAAGCCATAGAGGAAAGCATCTGGTGTTGACCTCTGGCCTCCACACAGGCATGTGCCTACAAGCAGGCTCACACACACAGCCAAATAAAATACACCCAGAAAATAAATTTAAAAATCTCTAGATAAACCAAAACAGAATGCAAAGTGTTTAATTTTTAACAAAATGGAAGAAAAAAGAAACTAGAGAAAAAAGATAAAGAATTTTTAAAAAAAGCAGAACATTTTAACATCAATAATTACATTAAGTGTTGTCTTAAACAGTCTAAATAAATCCATTTAAAGACACAGATTATCAAAATAGATTTTTAGAAATGCCCTACACATATGACACCTGTAAAAGACACCGTGTATAATGTCAGTATAAGACGAAAGCAAATGGATTTTAAGTGTTATTCAGATGCTAAGCAAATGGATTTTAAGTGTTATTCAGATCCTAAGCAAGAGGAAGAAGAGAAAGAAGAAAGGAGAAATAGACAATTCCAAGATTCTTTTTGCATGGATGGATCTTCCTGTGTAGCCCAGGCTACCCTCAAAGTTGCTATCATCCTAGCTCAGGCATCTTCTCAGACACATGCCACCAGGCCTATCTTAAATACAAGATTATAGTTGGAGATTTCAATATCTTATTCTTGGCAATTTATAGAACAAGTGCTCAGAAAAATCATAGAAAAACAAAGATTATGAAGACTCAACCAAATGGATCATCTGTAGAATATTTATTTACCAATATCAGTAAACATTCTTCTCTAGTACCTGTGGGACATGTACCAAGACAGATTCCCCCCCACCTTAAGCCACATGGAATGTGTTCTATTACTACATTGTAATAAAATTTTAAATCGATAGCAAAAATCTTTAGTCAAGTGGACATTAAATCATCTATTTCTAAATCATCCACGAATCAAAGAGAAAGGTTCAAAATATTTAAAGCCCATTGAACTTAATGAAAATGGAAATAAAATATATCAAATTTTGTGGGATATAACTACAGAAGCCCCAGGAGATAGACTTATACCAAATCCTACACTAAAGAAAAGGAAGTATGTCAAGACAATCATCTATAGTCTCATCTCAGAGTTCTAAAAAAGGGGTTTGGGGAGGTAAAACAGCTGGGTGGCTAAAACATGACCTGAGGCTGGAACCCATGGAAAAGTCAGCCAAGCTCGCACATCTGTAACCACAGCACGGTTATGGGAGGCAGAGACAGGAGAAGCACAGAGACTCCTGGGTGAGCCTGTCCGGTATCACATGGATGAGCACCAGGAGAGACGTCTTAAGGACAGAAAGTGAGGACCAGCACCCTCGGGGTTGATCCTTGGGGATGATCTCCACCTTCTAAGGCCCAGTGAGCAAGGCCAAAGTCAAAGCCAAGTGTCTCTAAATGCCCCTGATGACGACCCCTGATGGTTGACCCTGCAAAGCAAAAAAAAAAAAAAGCCCAGATAAAATTAGGGATCAAAGTAAATGCCAAAAAGTAGGAGGAGCAGGCTCATCTCAGTTGCAAAAATAAAAGATTATCCCCTTGCTCAGCAGAAGAAAAATGAAGATTAAAATTCCATGGGAACTTCATGTCTCATAACCCAACTGCAAAAATCCAGAAGTTTGACAATCAATTTTCTTGGTAAGACTGGGGCAGGGGGTGGGGCGGATGGCACTCTTCTACCCCTCTGGTGGGAATGGAAAGATTGGGGTCCCTTGGGGGAAATTTGGCAATATCAAGGAACATTACATTTTTGTTCATCTTCTAAGTCAGGATCCCATCTACATTTAAAAAAAAAAGTAATGAATGAGGCTAGTCCTTGCATTGGGGGTTTGTTTGCCTGATTTTGTATTTGTTTTTGTTTCATGGGACAGAACATCATGTACCCTAGTTCCTCCCTAGTGTTTAGCCCTCACAGTTCCCAGAAGGGCTGTACAGGCTGCTGGGGAAAAGCTCTCACCAGCAGTCTCCCTCAGCTGTGCATGCTGTGTGCAGTGATACCAACACTACACAAGGCAAGCCCACGGGTACAATAGTGGAGGACATGATAGACTCTTGTGTTTCAAAGTTCCATTCAGCTACTGCTGCACAATCAGCTGATCCCCTCTGCATTCTGACCAGCTCTGGTCCCATCCACACTGCTTCTCTCTTGACATATCCTCTGAGAAGTCCTGGCTATGGTTAAGGACCACTTTAACCCTCAGTGCACCTAGAAGTACAAAGCAGGAACAGCCCCTGGAGCAACCTTGGCCAATAGAAGAGCCCAGAGCCAAGGAGCAATGCCCTCAGCCATATAGAGGTTGGGGTCCTCCTTAGGATCTCAACTCTCAAAGATGTTTTGTAGGCTTGAGCCCCCACTGCTCTTCACAACCAACTGTGTAACATTGGTCTTAACAGGCTGAGAAAGAAATTAGGGAAATGACACCCTTCACAATTGCCACCAATAATAGAAAGTACCTTGGTGTGACTCTAACCAAGCAAGTGAAAGATCTGTATGACTAGAACTTTAAGTCTTTGAAGAAAGAAATCAAAGATCTCAGAAGATGGAAAGACCTCCCATGCTCATGGATGGCAGGATTATATAGTAAGTTTTAATATAGTAAAAAATGACCATCTTGCTGAAAGCAATCTACAGATTCAACACAATCCCCACCAAAATTCCAACTCAATTCTTCATAGAATTAGAAAGAGCAAATTTGCAAATTCATTTGGAAAAGCAAAAAACCCCAGGATAGTGAAAACTATTTTCAACAATAAAAGAACTTCTGGGGGAATCACCATCCCTAACCTCAAGCTGTATTACAGAGGAATCATGATTTAAAAAAAAAAAGCTGCATGGTATTAGTACAGAAACAGGCAGGTAGATTAATGGAATAGAATTGAAGACCCAGAAAGGAACCCACACACCTCTGGTCACTTGATCTTTGACAAAGGGGCTAAAACTATCCAAAGGAAAAAAAAGACAACATTTTCAACAAATGGTGCTGGTTCAACTGGAGGTCAGCATGTAGAAGAATGCAAATTGACCCATTCTTATCTCTTTGTACAAAGCTCAAGTCCAAGTGGATCAAAAACCTCCACATAAAGCCAGATATATTAATAGAAGAGAAAGTGGGGAAGAGCCTCAAGCACATAGGCACAGGGGAAAATTTCCTGAACAGAACACCAATGGCTTATACTCTAAGATCAAGAATCAACAAATGGGACCTCATAAAATTGCAAAGCTTCTGTAAGGCAAATGACACTGTCAATAGGACAAAATGGAAACCAACAGATTAGGAATAGGTCTTTACCCATCCCACATTCAATAGAGGTCTAATAGCTAGTATATACAATGAACTCAAGAGGTTAGACTCCAGGGAATCAAATAATCCTATTAAAACATGAGGTACAGAGCTAAACAAAGAATTCTCAACTAAGGAATACCAAATGGCTGAGAAGCACCTAAAGAAATGTTCAACATCCTTAGTCATCAGGGAAATGCAAATCAAAACAACTCTGAAATTCCACCTCACACCAGTCAGAATGGCTAAGATTAAAAACTCAGGTGACAATAGATGCTGGAGAGGATGTGGAGAAAGAGGAACACTCCTCCACTGTTGGTGGGAATGCAAACTGGTACAACCATTCTGGAAATCAGTCTGGAGGTTCCTCAGAAAATTGGACATAGTACTACCTGAGGACCCAGCTACACCACTCCTGGGCATACACCCAAAAGATCCTCCAATGTATAAGGACACATGCTCCACTATGTTCATAGCAGCCTTATTTATAATAGCCAGAAGCTGGAAAGAACCTAAATGTCCTTCAACAGAGGAATGGATACAGAAAATGTGGTACATTTACACAATAGAGTATTAGCTCAGCTATTATAAATGATGACTTCATGAAATTCTTAGGCAAATGGATGGAACTAAAAAATATCATCCTGAATGAGATAACTCAGTCACAAAAGAACACACATGGTATGCACTCACTGATAAATGGATTTTAGCCCAAAATCTTGGAATACCTAAGAAAAAATTCACACATCATATGAAGCCCAAGAAGAAGAAAGACCAAAATGTGGATGCTTCAGTCCTTCTTAGAAGGGAGAACAAAATATTCACTGGAGGAAATACAGGGACAAAGAGTGGAGCAGGGACTGAAGAATAGGTCATCCAGAGACTGCCCCACCAAACACAGTCACTATTGCTGATACCAAGAAGTACTTGCCGACAGGAGCCAGATATGGGTGTCTCCTGGGAAGCTCTGCCAGAGCCCTACTGAATCAGATGAGGATGCTTGCAGCCAACCATTGGACTGAACAAGGGAACCCCAACGGAGGAGTTAGAGAAAGGACCGAAGGAGCTGAAGGGGTTTACAACACCATAGGAAGAACAACAATATCAACCAATCATACCCCACCAGCATTCCCAGGGACTAAACCATTAACCAATGAGTACACTTAGAGGGACCCATGACTCCAGCCACATAGCAGAGAATGGCATTGTCCAGCATCAATAGGGGGAAAGTCCTTGGTCCTGTGAAGGCTCATTTCCCCAGTGTAGGGTAATGCCAGGGCTTTGAGGTGGGAGTGCGTAGGTAGGAGTGGAAGCATCCTCATAGAGGCAGGGGGAAGGGGAAGGGGTATGGATGAGGGGGAGAAGGAAATAAAATTTGAAATGTAAATACATAAAATATCCAAGAAAATTAAAATTTAAAAAAAGCAAAGTAATACTTTTTTCAAAGTTAAAAAAAAATAATTGGTCTTTATGTTTGTCTTCCATTTCTCTTTTCCATGGGTCTCATCATTCTCATTATTGCCCCTAGTGGCCACTCCTGGCATGAATTACTAGTGCCTGTTCATTGTATTAGACTGCCTGTGACAAAATGCCAATTATGGCAGGGATAGACTACAGAAACAGAGTCTAAATGATCACCCCTAGAGGAAAGAGAATCAGGTGGAGAGAGCAGAAATAGAAATGACATTTTGCAAATAGCATTCACATTTTAGCCTTGGCTTTTGATATGGTTAAGTATTTCACATCATCATAAAACAAAAACCAAACTTCAAAGGGCAATCCCTAAAATTGAAAGTCAAGTGGCATGAACACCCCATCCACGTTTAATTTTGGATGAGTGAACTATTCCAAATGACTTTAGACATACTTTTTAATTAAAAATAAAGAGAAATCTGAAGCTGTATTGGGCTGTCACATTGCTACAGGGGACTCCCACTGCAATTCCGAGACTACTGTGTGCATAACATGGGATGAAGCTATAATTGTCCTGATGTCATCCGGAGCTTGTATTCTCAACATGGAAAAAAGAGACATAGATCCCAGTTGCTAACAACGGGATCCTTGCTGAGAGAAGCGTCATCGGGCAACTTCATCACTGCAATCAGCATACACTCTGGTTGCAAAAGCAAGGTAGCTCGGTTCTACCCATGAGGGGGAACATGGGTCTTGGTCTTTCTAAAATCGGGTCACCTCACTTAATATTACACTTTCCAGTCTACCCATTTACCTGCAAATTTCACGATTTCGTTTTTCTCTCTTCATCATGCTCGCCCACCTCATGATCCATTCATCTGTTGACGGGTATCCAGGTTGCTTCCATATCCTGCCATGGTGAACAGAGCAGCAGCCATAGACATCCAAGTGTTCTTGTGGTAGGAGTTGAAGTCTTTGGGGCGTACTTAGGAGTAGAACAGTGGTGTAAATGTGGGTAAACCCTAAAAAGCTAGCAAAGAAACCATGATATAAAAAATTAGGTATTGAGAAAGGATGGGGGTGCAAAATCTCATAGGGGCCATGACATCATAGGAAGGGAGCCATGACATAGGAAGAGAGACTTGGTACTGGTAGCACTGAGATGGAGGAGGGGAAAGGATAATCTACTAAGTCATTTTGTTTGTCCTATATAGAAGGGGAGGGGGGGTTATGGGGATGTTGGTCCGGAAACCGGGAAAGGGAATAACAATTGAAATGTAAATAAAAAATACCTAAGTTAATAAAAAATGGAGAAAAAATATCAAAGAGACTTCACATAAATAATCTCACATTGGACTGCAAGGCTTTAGGGAACTGAGAAACTAAATGCAAACCAAAAACAGTGCAAGTAATTACAAAGATTAGGGAAGAAATAAATAAAAGACTAAAAAATAATATGCAAAATGATTCAAAGAGTTATTTTTTAAAATATATAGATTGAGAAAGTGAAAAATCCCACGCAGAGAGACCCTTACTCAAGTCTTGGGAAATCGCGGACCCCAGACACAGAGAGACCATTTTGGATGTAATAAGCAAAGGCGAGGTTTATTACGGAGACCTATTACAGAGATCTCCGGGCCGACACGTATCCCGCGCAGGAGACAGAGGTGTCGGCCCCGAAACTCAAAAGTCAGAGGGTTATATAGAGAAGGCTAGGGGGTTTTGGCGTGGTTACATACAATTGGCTCATTCAAACATAGCAGTGAGAACAAAGCAGAAAGAGTACGTGTTAGAAGTCAGGGGCTTATCAGGGTCTGGAGGATGGCCCTGAGTGAGCTGGGGGGAGATGTCTTCCTGTCAGATGTCCCATGAATCAGTCCCATTAACTCAGGCTGGTTCCTGCATTCCTTTTCTTTATGGCTTGTCAGTCCTGCCTGGACAGTGTTTCTTGTGCTCCTTTATCTTTATGGCCTGCTAGTCCTGGCTGCAGGGCTTAGCCCTGGGTCTGTGGCCTTTTGGGGTTTATTCTTTTAATTTTTATATTTCTAAACCTAGAATTCGTATAATTCTCTTTTCAAAAGCTATAGTCATGTTAATGAAAATAAAAGGAGAAAATACAAGTTAATTAAATGAGTGAAGATATAGTTGTTAAAACAGACACCAATGAAATATAGATTATTAGAGAATAGTGTTAGGAAATTTTCATGTTCCCTTTTTAAAATACAGTTTCTTTAAATGTAAATAAAGAAAATATTTAATAAAAAAAGAAATTTTGTTTGTTAGAGTTATAATGATTTTTAATATCTTGTATGTTTATGAAATACCATTGTTAATGTAGATACCAAGACTTTCTACCACATATGAGGGTATAAAAATGATGGTTTGCAAGACCTGAGGAGTAAAGGAAGGAAAGAGAAGAAAAACCCATAATCGCAATGTTCAGTCTTGATTGCCAACATGATAGGACTTAGAATCACACCTGGGAGCATGTCTCTGAGGCTGCATGCAGAAAGGTTAAACTGAGAAGCAAAGAAGCCCCACCCCCAAACCTGAGTGACAGCATTCAGTGGCTGGGGCCCCAGATTGAATACAAAGAGAGAAAAGCAGCTGAGTACCAGCGTTCATCTTGCTGCTTCCTGATGCAAGGCAATGTGGCCAGCTGCCTCAACTCCCCGCCCCACCCTACCCCCATTTCACCCCCACCCCACCCCCGACATGCCTTGCATCCTATGGTGAAGTGCATGCTCAGACTGGAGTCAGAATATGCCCCTTCTTCCCTAAATTGCTTTTGTAAGGTATTTTATATGGCAATAAGAAAAGTAACTACTACAATAGCCTATTTAATGCAGGTACATATGTATCTTCTTGTTCCACCATTAGGTCATGAATCAATTAATCAAATTACTAAATTAACTCTCAGCCTCTGACCTACAATAGGCCTTCGCGATGTATCTAAGAATATAGAAGTATATACATGTATGCATGTAACAACATTTAATGAAAAAAAAGAAGCCATGAATTCAAAATGGAGCAAGAAGGGATATTTGGGGAGGTTTGGTGGAAGGAAATGGAACAGGGAAATTATGTTATTATAATATAATCTCAACAAATTAAAGAAATTTTTTAAAAGTAGACCATTGTAATGGCCGGTGGGAAAGATCAGCAGAGATGGGTACTTGCTGCCAAGCCTGAAACCCTGCATTTGGTCCCCAGGACCCACACTGTGGAAGAACAGCACTAACTTCCACATGCACAGTCATGTGTGCCTGCCCACACTCGCAAGTAAGCAAGTATAATTTATGAAATTAAAAGTATGCCATTGTTAGAACTAAGTTATTCATGCCGTATGTTGTTTCTCTCTTTTTTTAAGAATAAAAGATTAAAAAAGTAGCTGAATAATTTATATTAGGAAATATGATAATGTAAGTAGAAATGAAAGGCACTAAAAAGGAAAAGAATCTTTTAGAAGAGTCGACACGCTGAGCAGCACAAACAGCAGAGAGATTTCAAAGCCAGATGATGTGATTGTGGGTCGCAAGGTGAGCCCAGACCCCGCCTATGTCTACTGAAGGATACCCTCACAAAGCTTTCACCCTCGGACCACAACGGAAAGTGCACTTAGATGGCTAAGGTGGGATGGTGCTCTCCCCTTGGTAATGCTGATGAGTAACCATTTCCACCTCATTGGATAAGTGCTGAAGCCTCAGGCAGTCAGGTGACGCTGCCACCTAACAAACATCAAGGGACAAGCCTGGGAACCCAAAGTCCCTCTGACCTCAAAAGTCACATTCTTTCTTCACTCAGATCCTTGCTGCTACTATGCCAAGCACACATACAATTCTCTCCTTCCCTTCTTCCTATTTACATAGGCAACCTCCAACTCCCCTCTCCTTCCCTGTGCCCGCACGCTCCCAGCCCTTCTCCCGTCAGCATGGCCTGGCTTCAAACCTTTGCATGGTTCTTCTCTGACTACTTTCCAGTTTGCCCGAATCCCCTTAAACATGGAAGACAGAGGTGGACATTGATTTTCAGGTCTGGGTTGATGGACTGACCAAAGCTAAGCCTGGGGGATTATCTGCGCCTGTGATCTGGCACCAGAGTTGTTGGGAGCACAGCTTAGGATGGGTCCTTTACTTCCTCTCACAGCCCAGACACAGAGCTGGCTCACAATGAATGTTTCCTCAGATAGAACTCCCATAGCTTCAGACCCCACTAGCAAGCTGCCCTGATCCTACACTTGAGCAGCTGTGTACTCTTAGGAACCCCAATTCAGAATTGCTCCACCGTTGTACCATCTAGTGAGAACAAGTGTGAGTTGTTGGGAAGCACTGAACAAGGCACTGCTGAGCTCGGCCCAGGCAGCTCTGGACATTCTCACATTCTCCTGGAGACATGATATCCACGGCACTCTCCTCCCAACAGAGGCTAGGGCCTGCATCTGTTGCAGCAGCAAAGACCCTGGGTCACCAGGGCTCTGGAGTCCTGGCTCTTCGGTGACTGGCTGCACTGAACAGTGTTGTTTTGTTAGTGAATGATCAGCTGCCAAGAACATTTCAAGGGGTGATTTACTGTTTCTCTGAGGGTTGTTTACACTAGAGCTTTCTGCTCCCCTCAGAGCCTTTCCTGAAATCCCTGTCACAATCTGTGATCTGAGAGGAGCCGCCTTGCCTCAAGGAAAAAACTCATTTCTGTCCTCATCCAGAAAAACTGTCGTGTTTTCTCACTTGTCTGAGACATGTTCCCTAGGCAGGATGTGGAACTGAAACACAGAGTGCTGTTAGCTGCCCCAGGCCTGACACTGCTCACAGAGGCTATCTACCCTTTGGGGCATGATCCTATGTTGCCCTGACAAGCCAAGAGGGCCTGCTTAAAGCTCATCAATAAAATATTCTGCCTGTACTCTCAGAAGAGCACAAGCAATCCTGGCCCTTTCTAGTTAATCAAACCAAAGCTTACATTTTAGTTAAAATGTCTTGTGACTTGGTTTAACGGAAACAGTGGCCATGTAGTGTTGTGACAAGAGCTTTAAACCTAGAGCCAGATAATTCCAGTCAGGGTTCTCCCGACAGCCATCTGTGTAACCTTGGGCAGTGAGTTATACTGTCAGGGACTCCATTGCTTCATATGCTATGGTTACAGAAGTAACGTGTGGACGTTCTAGAGACCCGTCAGATTATGGCACCACATACTATTACAGGAACTGAGCATGGCTGCACACATCTGAATCACAGCACCAAGGCTGAAGTAGAAGTTCAAGGCCAACCTAGGATACATTTCGAATTCTAGACCAGCCTGGACTACATGGTGCCCACAGAGAATGGCACTATTAGGAGGTGTGGCCTTGTTGGACTAGGTGTGGCCTTGTTGGAGGAAGTGTGTCACCGTGGGGATGGGCTTTGAGGTTTCCTATGCCTAAGCTCCACCCAGTGTGGAATCAGATTCACTTCCTGGTTGCCTGGGGAGTATAGTCTAATCCTGGCTGCCTTCAGACCAAGATAGAGAACCCTCAAGCCCCTCCTCCAGCACCATGTCTGCCTGCACACTGCCATGCTTCCCGCCATGATGATAATGGACTGAACCTCTGAAACTGCAAGCCAGCCCCAATTAAATACTGTCCTTTATAAGAGTTACCTTAGTCATGGTGTCTGTTCACAGCAGTGAAACCCTAAGACAGGGTGGAGGGAGGAGGGATGGAAATGACAAAAATTCATAATATACATGTATGAGACTATCAGATGGAGAGTCTGGAATGGTGCCTGATGCACAGTAACACTGTTGCCATTCTTGTTCTTGTACTAACTGCCAGCTAGAGCCTGGCCTTAACTATCACTATTAAAAGGAACAGCTTTGTACTGTCAACTACTCCTCTGACAGAGCTCCTCCCCATTTGAGAGTGCTCTGCCAGAACAGAGAAAGTACTTGTGGCCCCTGAGAGCTCGGAATGGAGAGAGCATTGGATCTGGCATGGAACTTTTGAACCTGCTTAGTTTACATGATACCTAACGCTGCTTTACATGTGGGTCCAGGAAAGCTCCCCTTCTCACACTGCCCATATCCCAGGTTCTTTCTCAAGGGTCAGGTAGGCCTAGACAGGCTCTGACACTCAGAGATGTTTCACAGGACGCCCTTCTGGGTATCAACTCTGAGGCAGAGTGATGCCTCTGGGCTGGGGTCTCTCCTTGCTCCCCCTCCAGTGGGTTCTCTGAAGGGAAGTAAAGGGATTTTCTTCCCTTTCTGTCAGAGGCGGTGAAGATGCTGGTGGGAAGGCTGAGGAACCACCATGCTTCTGGAGCTGCTGAAGGAATGGATTCAGGATACTGAGGGAAAACCTGAAGTCACAGGACCTTTTCTCAAGGCCCAGCCCTGCATAGGTAAAGACTGGGAAAACAAATCCAGCTCCAGGATATCTGTCAGCCTCTCCTGGGCTCCACAGGTACCTGCATGCATGTGCGCGCGTGCGTGTGTGCACGCGTACACACACACACACACACACACACACACAGAGAGAGAGAGAGAGAGAGATGATAGATAGATAGATAGATAGATAAATAGATAGATAGATAAAAAGATAGACAGACAGATAAATAGATAGACAGATAGATGATGATGATAAACAGATACATAGATATATAGATAAAATGAATTTTTTTTTAAAAATTAGTCAGCAAGAGTGCTTATTTTCTCTGACTAATATCTTAACCTTTTAGAAGTAAGATTGTGGCAGTGCTTTGGAGATCCCGAGGATCTGTATCTTGCTTCAACAGTGTTTGGACGGAACAGACCCGGGGACTCCCACTTTATTCACTTCCAGCCGCCTTACAAGTCTCTCCAGTCGCAGCCTCCGGGAACATCTCCTTGCCGCCTTCGGCTCCTAGGACCAGCCAGCCCCGTCTTCGCGGTTAGCTCCATACTCCGGATCAGCCATGACCTCTCAGATTCGTCAGAATTATTCCACCGAAGTGGAAGCTGCCGTGAACCGCCTGGTCAACTTGCACCTGCGGGCCTCTTACACCTACCTCTCTCTGGGCTTCCTTTTTGATCGGGATGACGTGGCTTTGGAGGGTGTAGGCCACTTCTTCTGCGAATTGGCCGAGGAGAAGCGCGAGGGCGCCGAGCGTCTCCTCAAGTTGCAGAACGAACACGGGGGCCGTGCACTCTTCCAGGATGTGCAGAAGCCATCTCAAGATGAGTGGGGTAAAACCCTGGAGGCCATGGAAGCTGCCTTGGCCCTGGAGAAGAACCTGAACCAGGCCCTCTTGGATCTGCACACCCTGGGCTCTGCCCGCACAGACCCTCACCTCTGTGACTTCTTGGAAAGCCATTTCCTGGATAAGGAGGTGAAGCTCATCAAGAAGATGGGCAACCACCTGACCAACCTCCGTAGGGTGGCAGGGCCACAACCAGTGCAGACTGGCGTGGCCCAGGCATCTCTGGGCGAGTATCTCTTTGAGCGCCTCACTCTGAAGCACGACTAAGCCTCTGTGCCTTCCAAGGGGCTCCCTCCTCTGCTCTGCACCGACCGCCTCAGCACCTCCACCCGAGTGAACCTCTAAAGCTACTAGGCAGCTTTGTAACCGCCCTGGAGCCTCTCCCAAGTCTTGGACAAAGTAAAAATAAAGCTTTTTGAAATAGCAAAAAAAAAAAAAAAGTAAGATTGTAAAGACTGATCTTTATTAGAGAAAGGACTAATACAAGAGTCTGTGGCTTAACAGCAAAATATCACTTCCTGGCACTAAAGTAGAGGCTAGTGGGATCCCTAGCCAGCCATTAGCAGCCTCAGGCTCCCAGTGGAGAAAATCTTATGCACAGTGCAGTACATCTGGGGCCATGCTTCCTGCAAGCAGCTCACGCCCTGAGACAAAGGGGACAGAGTAGTGTACACCCAGTCCCTTGTCCTAGACACACCAGGCAAGACAGAAGCTGGGAAGGTTACACTCACTTGTCCTCCACATGGAAGGAAACACCGTAAGTGCAGAAGAAATGTTCCCTCCAGCAGTCTCCCAACAAATGCCGCCCATCGCTGCCCACATAGCTCCTGGACCTTTCCCTGTGACTCTGGTCTACATCAAAGACTCATCTTCAACTGAAGTGTCCTGACACGCTCTCCAGTTTGAGTGCCTGAGAGTGTAGGGACTCTGGTTGTGCCATCTGCGACTTTGCACAAGTCAGCCCACTTCTTGCCTCGCCACCCTGTTCTGCAACCAAAGTTGGAGAACAATAGTTGAGTTGCAAGATTGATGGCAATCTGTGCTGCCCACGTTTAGCAAAGGCCCAATTATGGAAGGGAACAGAATGGACTGCCTCCGTTGAGGATTGGAGTAAGTGGGAATATATATTTATTGTGGCGCCATGGTACATGCATGGAGGTCAGAGGAGAGCTTGTGTGAGTCATTTCTTGCCTTTTTCCATGTTGATCATGGGGATTCAGTTCAACCCATTGGGATCAGCAGTGAGTAAGTTCCTTTACCTGCTGGACTCCTATGCCAGCCCTAAAATAGACTTTTAAAGGAATGCCCTCCCTGGTCTCTTAACTTGAGCCTGGCATCTGTCTGCTCTCCCCCAACTCTATAGCCTTCTCCCAATGGCCCTGGGTCCCAAGATGGGATAGCTTAGAACCCATTTCCCCTCCAAACTTGAAGAAAGTAGTGGGGAAGTTTCTAGTAGAAACAGCTGTACCGACAGCACATTCCTCTGAATGCCCGCAGTCTGAAGTCTATTACCAGAAGCCCTTGTCCCACCCAGCCTAGCCATGATCCAGGCCTGGAGTATCTCTCCCAGACCACACACCCAACTCCTCCCTCCCAGACTCAGCAGAACGCCAGGCCTGAAAGGAGGGTGGACACCCTTGGAGTCCTCCAACCCCAATCACCAAGCAGGAAACTTGCCTTTTACTGTGGCTCTGAGGGTTATAAACAAGCAGGCCTGGCAGGGGTCATTCCTGAGACGCTTGCTTGTTGGCTTTAAAGGCCCCTTGGCAGCAAAGAAATTCAAAGCCACTAACTCCATAGTATATTAAAGGGGAATAAATCCCTCTGAATGGTCCTCAGGTGAGAACTGGCAAATACCTCTTGCTTTCTGTTGCAGGACCCAAGGCTGACCCCTTGTGGTCCCCAGGACTGGCTGAATCCAGCCTTTACCAAGTCCATGGAGTCTAGATCTCAGTTAATATCTCCCCTCCCCCTCTCTCTTTCTCTCTTATGTCCCCCTCTCCCCTTATTCCTTGATGGACTACCAGAATGAGATCCTTTTTACCTTAGGTTCCAATCAAAGAAGTAAAATGTGATTGATCAAACAGGAAAAGATATCAGAGACCAGAAGTGCCATAAAACAGACTTCCCCAAATGTGAAAATTGGGACTCTGGAGTCCCAAGCACTTGGCCTATAATTCTATAATCCTTTAGAGTACCCAAAGCAGGTTTAAAACTAGACTTTCCCTCCAACCTCCTCAGCTTCATTTCTGTTTCCTGCTCCTGTTCTTCATGCCCCAATGATGCTAACATGTAACACTGGGGCCCCTCCAAGCCCCAGCAGGCCACAGTTTTCAGGCCTTTGTGCCCTGCCCATGCTTCATGGTCTATCCTTGAAGGCTAACCTCAATGACTCCTCTCCCTAAAGCCATCACTAATCCCCAGTGAAAGAAATCACTAGCTTGGCTTCGAGCAAGCTCTTGGTTTTTCCCACCTGGCATCAGAGAGCATGTGCACCCACTGTATTCCCTGTCAGCTTCTGAGGTCCTTAGGGCTTGGGAACTTCACTGTCACTCCAGGTGCAGTGCATGCCCATCTCTAGCTACCTAGCCAGAGAGTTAATGAGTGATCCTATTGACTGCAGAACATAGGAAGGCTTTCTCTTCTCTGGGTACCAAAGAAAAGAAAGAAGTGATGTCCTGAGTTCCTGGGGAGGAAGATGGAGTTGAAAGGGCAGCTGGAAAGCAAAAATGACTATCTTAAGTTCATAGCACATCTCAATTACACAGTATACCAAACCCATGGTCTATCCCAAGCTCCTAAGTGTATCTATCTCATTCACAGTACACCCCAAGCCCACAGAACGCCCCAAGTTCAAGAATGCCCTAAGCCCATAATGCATCTCAAGTTCATAGTCTATCCCTTGCTCACAAGCAATGACACATCCTGCTTGGGTCTCACTATGTAGATGTGACTAGCCTGGGCTCCATGTACAGGCTAGCCTTGAACCCATAGAGATCTGCCTACCTCTGTCTCCCGAGTGTTGGGATTAAAGGTCTGAGTGACCACGGCTACAGGTTTTAGGTTTGTCATCGTTATTGTTAGGTTTGTTGTGTTGTGGTTTTAGGCCAGGCCTCATTCTATAGCCCACAGGCCTGGAACTCTATGAGTCCTTCCCAGTCAGCCTCCCAAATGCTGGGATTATAAGCATGAGCCACCACCCTGTATACACCTATGAAATACTCAAGAATAAAGAAAAACTACACATTAAAGTATATTGTAGAAACATTGTGGGAAGTAAATTTTTTAAAGTAGATCTCCTTACAAATATTTTAATTGTTTTATAAAGTTGGTTGGGGGCTGCAGAGATGGCTCAGTGGTTAAGAGCACATAACTGCTCTTGCAGAGGATCGAGGTTTGGATCCCAGCACTCATAAGGGGTGGCTCACAATTGCTTGTTACTAAAGATCCAGGGAATCCAGCACCCGCCTTCTTTTGGCCTACATGGGCACCTGCACATACATGGTACATGTGAACTGCTGCAGGCACACACACACACACACACACACACACACACACACACACAAACACACACACACACACACACCAAAATAAATACTTTAAAAATAAAATGTATTAACATTTAATATGCAGATTCAATGCTCTGAAGTAAAACCACACCATATCTTCATTTACAACAATAAGGCTTTCCCAGCTATTGATGTTATCTTAGCAGTATTTATCAAAAAATAATTGGCATAGAAAAAGGAGGGCCTTGTTTCATCTCTTATTAAATGAGGCATTTAAAACCTGGAGAAACAGCTGTACAGTGTAGAAGGAATTTCATCTCAGTACTCAGGAGGCAGGGGCAGGGTGATCTCTGTACATTCAAGGCTAGCCTGGTCTACTTAATGAGTTCCAGGATAGCCAGAGCTACACACTGAAACTCTGCCTCAGAAGGTCTTGATCCAGGGACTACAAAGACAGTTGGTGAAATTCAGTCTGGACTATGTACAGATGACAGCGTTTTGTCAGCGTTCAGCTTCCTTGGCTTTGATACTTGTACTGCAGTTGCGTGACAAATGTTCCTTCTCCTATAACATGTACTGACATGTTTAGAAATCAGGGGAGATGGTGCAAAAATAGATTGTTTATACTTAAAGGAAAGAGAACTTACAATAATGCAAACAATGAGATGCAAGTTGATGTCTATATGCAGGTAAGGGCTGACACAAGTTGGATCAAGGCCCATGATTGGACAATAAAAAATAAGGAAGGGACAAAGTTTTGTTAAGGTGAGGGAGGAAAAAAAAAAGAAAAACCAAGACGGAGGCAGAGGACAACCCAGATCTGTGCGGCCTTAAATGGCCATAGGTAGTTATGAATATTTCTTAAGGGATAGATTTCTATAGGTCAATTTATCTTATCTAGGTGGGCGGATTATATCTTTATCAACTGGTTGTGAGTTTATTGTGTGGACAAATTATGGATTGAGAATTTAACATATAAATCTGATTGCTAAATTACAGCTTATTGAGTCTCGATTTTAACGGATTGCTGGGAGTTTATACTGTAACGACCAGGGGGCAGTTGCTGGGCAGGCAGAGTCCACGGCAGGGAGCTGTGGTAGGCCAGCTGCTGCTGGACCTCTAGTGTCCTGAATTTACCAGGTAGCTGGGAGCACAGAGTTCCCGGCTGGCAGAGAGACAGCCAGGAGAGGGCGGCTAGCAATGGGGGCTGAGAGACTGCAGGGGCTAGAAGATAGCTAGAAGTAACGTGGAGTGGGGCCACAGCGGAACCAGCCACCGTAGAAATGAAGGTACCCTGCAGATGCCATGTGGCCCTACGGTGCCAGCACTAGCACGGGATAAAAGATGCCATTTTTTAATAATTACTGCAATGAGAGCATTTGGTGTTTCTGGGTGAAGAGTATAAAGGAGGGGTTTGGGGGCATTAGTATTCTAATTTTTTTGTTGTTGTTCATTCAAAATGAATTCTCCCTAAGACTGGTGAGTTGGCTCAGTTGGTAAAGCACTTGCTGTAAAATATGAGAACCTGCCTTTTGATCTTCAGCATTCATGGAGAAGAGCTGGGCTGGGTGGTTAGCACATGACGGCCACCCAAAGGCTGGGAGCTGAGGATGGGGTGGAGAGAAGAGGATCCAGCCGATCTAGTCAATCAGTGTGAGCCTCAGGACTCTTAAGTAAAAAGGGAGAGCAAGAGAAGACGCACCGTAATGTCCACCTGTGGTCTACACACACACACACACACACACACACACACACACACACACACACACACACACCAAGAAAACTTTATTTAGCCTATGCTTACTTTCTCAACGTCTCTTCATTACAGTGCTTGAAGTTTTAGCTAGAGCTATGAGACAACAACAGGAGATCAAGGAGCTACAAATTGGAAAGGAAGAAGTCAAAGTATTGCTATTCACAGATGATATGATATATACATAAGCAATCTCCAAAATTCTACCAGGGAACCCCTACTCTTGATAAACACCTCCAGTAAATTGGCTGGGTACAAGATTAACTTAAACAAAACAATATCCCTCCTATGTACAAATGACAAATGGGCTAAGAAAGGCACCAGGGAAATACCTTCACATTAGCCACAAATAATATAAAGCATGGGGTAACTCTAACCAAACAAGTGAAAGACGCACATGACAATAACTTCAGGTCTTTGAATAAGGAAATTGAAGAAGATATCAGAAGATGGAAAGATCCCTATGATAATAGATCAGTAGGATTAACATAGCAAAAATGACCATTCTACCAAAAGCCATCTACAGATTCAGTGCAATCCCCATCAAAATTCCAACGCATTTTTTATTCTTCTCTCATGTATACATCCTGAACATATTTCCTCCCTCCTTACTCCCAGTCCCTACTCCCCTCTCCCCTCTCTCCCAGATCCACTCCTCCTCCATTTCTCTTCAGAAAAGGGCACGCCTCCCAGAAATATCAACCAAACATAGCATATGAAGTTACAGTAAGACTAGGCACCTCCCTTCATATTTAGGCAGGACAGAGCAACCCTATAGGAGGAAAGGGGACCTAAAAGCAGGCAAAAGGGTCCCTGCTCCCACTGTTAAGCATCCCACAAGAACACAATCATTAAACATGCAGAGGACCTAGGTCAGCTCCTTGATTGTCAGTTCAGGCTCTGTGAGCCCCTTATGAGCCCAGGTTAGTTGACTCTGTGGGTTTTCTTGTGGTATCTTTGACCCCTCTGGCTCCTACAATCCTCCCCACCCTTCTGCAGGGGAATCTGAACTCTGCCTAATGTCTGGCTCTGAGTCTCTGCATCTGCTCCCATCAGTTGCTTGATGAAGCCTCTCTGATGACGATTATGCTAGGCTCCAGTCTGAGCATAGGAGAATATCATTAGGAATAATCTCATTGCCCTTTATCCTGCCAGTTGTGTTTGGCTCTACCCCAGTTTTCTGGGCCAGACTCTGGTTCCTGGCTCCAGGCAGTGTCAGGTGTGCGCTCCCTCTCATGGGTCTCAAGGTGAACCACTCATTGGTTGGCTACTCCCACAAGTTCTGTGACACCTTTATCACAATGCATCTTGCAGGTAGGACCAATTGCAAGTGGAAGGTTTTATGGCAGGGTTGGTGTCCCAGTCCCTCCACTTTTCTGGTCACAGAAGATGGCTGGTTCAGGTTCCGTATGCCCTATTACTAGGAGTCTTTGTTTAAGGTCACCCTCATAGATTCCAGGGAGTTTCTATTGTTCAAGGTTTCTTTCTACCTTGCTTCCTAAATGGTACCCAATTCCAGTTGTCTCAGTACTTCCCAACCTCATTCTTTGAGCTCCTACCTAATCCTTCCTGGTCCCATTCCCACCTGCCCCCAGTCCACCCATAAAATCTATTTCTCCCCTGCAGGGAGATCCATGCATCCCTCCTTCAACCCTCCTTGCTACTTAGCCTCTCTGGGTGTACAAATTGTAACATAATTATCCTTTACGGCTAATATCCACTTATAAGTGAGGGCATGCCAGGTTTATCTTTCTCTGGTTAGTTACCTCACTCAAGATGAGTTTTTTTTTCTCATTTTTTTCATTTGTCTACAAATTTCGTCATGTCATTTTTTTAACAGTTAAGTAATATTCCATTGTGTAAATGTACCACGTTTTCTTTATCCATTCTTTGGCTGAGGGACATCTATGTTGTTTCCAGTTTCTGGGTATTATGAATAAAGCTGCTATGAACATGGTTGAGCAAGTGTTCTTGGGGTAGGGTAGAGCATCCTTCAGGTGTATACCCAGGTGATATAGCTAGCTCTTGAGGTAGATTGACTCCCAATTTTCTAAGAAACTACCATATTGATTTTCAAAGTGTCTGTCCTCTTGCTCCACATCCTCACCAGTATGAGCTGACACTTGTATTTTTAATCTTAGCCACTCTGACAAGGGTAAGGTAGAATCTCAAAGTCATTTTGATTTGCATCCCCATAATGGCTAAGAATGTTGAACATTTCTTTAAGTACTCCTTGACCATTTGAAATTCTTCTGTTGTGAATTCTCTGTTTATATCTGTACCCCATTTTTAATTGGATTATTTGGTAAATTGGATTAACTGGATTGTTTATGTCTAGTTTCTTGGATTCTTTATATATTTTGGATATTAGCCCTCTGTCAGACGTGGAATTGAGGAAGCTCTTTTCCCATTCTCTGAGCTGCCATTTTGTCCTATTTACAGTGTTCTTTGTCTTACAGAAGCTTTTCAGTCTCATGAGGTCTCATGTATTAGTTGCTGATTTTAGTGTCTCCACTACAGGTGTTCTGTTCAGGAAGTTGTCTCCTGTGACAATGAGTTAGTTCAAAGCTATTCCCACTTTCTCTTCTATCAAGTTCAGTTATGTGATTTTACATTGAGGACTTTGATCCCCTTGGACTTGAGTTTTGTGCAAGGTGATAAATACGGATCTATTGGCATCCTTCTACATGCAAGACATCCAGTTAGACCAGCACCATTTGTCAAAGATGCTTTCTTTTATCCATTGTATGATTCTGGCTTCTTTATCAAAAAATCAGGTGTCCACAGGTGTGTGGTGTGGATTTATGTCTGGGTCTTCAGTTTGACACCATTGATTAATCTCTGTGTTTTTATGCCGATACCATGTGCTTTTTATTACTATAGCTCTGTAGTAGAGCTTGACCTTAGGGATGGTGACGCTTCTGGAAGTCATTTCATTGTATAAGATTGTTTTCACTGTCCTGTTTTGTTGGTGGTGATGGTGGTTGGTTGGTTGGTTGGTTGGTTGGTTGGTTGGTTGGTTGGTTGGTTGGTTTTCCATACAAAGTTGAGTATTGCTCTTTCAAGGTACTAAAGAACTGTGCTGGATGGAGCCTGGCATAACTGTCATCAGAGAGGCCTCTTCAAGCAATTGATGGGAGCAGATACAGAGACCTATAACCAAATCTTAGGCAGAGTTAAAAGAAGCCTGCGGAAGAGAGGAGGAAGGATTGTGGGAGCACAAAATTGAGCTAGCCTAGAGAAACTTGCTGGAACTTTCTAAAATGAAATTTTACCTGGAAGCCGCATGTGTTCAATAAAGAACATCAGTGTTGCCTCGAAGGGCATGGGGACAGTGGCTCCTGACTCGCCAGAGCATGGATCTGCCTGAGAGACAGCTCCTTTGCCCTCTTTCCCATTCATCTCCTTCTCACCGACTCCCTTCCCCACGTCCCTCTGACGTGTGGGTTCCACCTTACTCTCGTCTCTTCTTAATACTTATGTAAATATGGTGATTATGAAAATATTTATGCAGAGAGCTCCTGACTCTTCTATTGTTTTTGGTCTAAGATGTCCAGAAATGTTATTCACCAACCATCTAGGGCAGGAATGTCAGACCTACTTCTGCTCAGAAGCCTAGTCCTACCCTGGAGGGTACGAATTCATGATGCTCATCTCTGCTGCCTCAGTTTACCCCTGAAAATATTTTTTTAGTGCTGGGATGTAGCACAACAGCCCTATGCAAGAAAAAGATGAGGTCTTAGTTCCTGGTGGTTGCTACTACAAATTACCACCATTACTGTGATACAAAAATTTGTCCTCCCTCAGTTCTGGTAGCCAATAATGAAAATTTTTTGTGTAAGTGGGCTAAAGTCAAGGATTAGCAGTACTTGTTTATTCTAGGGAAAGCAATATTTTTTTCAGCTTCCAACGCCCATGTCCATGTGCCTTGGCTTGTGGCTTCTTCTTTCTTCTTCACATTGTGCCAAACTGTTCCCAACATCTTGTCTTCTCCTTCTTCTCATCTCCCTCTGCTTTTTCTTCTAAAGAAATCTGTGATTATATTCAGGGCCTCTGCATCTCCCATGTTTAACTAAATCACACCTTTAAAGTCCTTTGCCATGCAAGGTAACAGGTTCTGGGGATTTGTGGGCCGTCCTTGCGTCTACCACAGAAAAACTGACTGCTGGGAAGCTTTTGTTTCTTACTCTCATTCTTAGAAGTCATTAACTACTATTTTCTTTTTTATATAGTTTCTTTTTTTTATTAACTTGAGTATTTCTTATTTACATTTCGAGTGTTATTCCCTTTCACGGTTTCCAGGCCAACATCCCCCAACCCCTCCCCCTCCCCTTCTTTATGGGTGTTCCCCTCCCCATCCTCCCCCCATTACCGCCCTCCCCCCAACAATCACGTTCACTGGGGGTTCAGTCTTAGCAGGACCAAGGGCTTCCCCTTCCACTGGTGATCTTACTAGAATATTCATTGCTACCTATGAGGTTGGAGCCCAGGGTCAGTCCATGTATCGTCTTTAGGTAGTGGCTTAGTCCCTGGAAGCTCTGGTTGCTTGGCATTCATATAGGGTCTCGAGCCCCTTCAAGCTCTTCTAGTCCTTTCTCTGATTCCTTCAACGGGGGTCCTGTTCTCAGTTCAGTGGTTTGCTCTGGCATTCGCCTCTGTGTTTGCTGTATTCTGGCTGTGTCTCTCAGGAGAGATCTACATCCGGTTCCTGTCGGTCTGCACTTCTTTGCTTCATCCATCTTGTCTAATTGGATGGCTGTATATGTATGGGCCACATGTGAGGCAGGCTCTGAATGGGTGTTCCTTCTGTCTCTGTTTTAATCTTTGCCTCCCTATTCCCTGCCAAGGGTATTCTTGTTCCCCTTTTAAAGAAGGAGTGAAGCATTCACATTTTGATCATCCGTCTTGAGTTTCATGTGTTCTGTGCATCTAGGGTAATTCAAGCATTGGGCTAATAGCCACTTATCAATGAGTGCAAATGCGTGTTTTTCTGTGATTGGGTTACCTCACTCAGGATGATATTTTCCAGTTCCAACCATTTGCCTATGAATTTCATAAAGTCATTGTTTTTGATAGCTGAGTAATATTCCATTGTGTAGATGTACCACATTTTCTGTATCCATTCCTCTGTTGAAGGGCATCTGGGTTCTTTCCAGCTACTGGCTATTATAAATAAGGCTGCTATAAACATAGTGGAGCACGTGTCTTTTTTATATGTTGGGGCATCTTTTGGGTATATGCCCAAGAGAGGTATAGCTGGGTCCTCGGGTAGTTCAATGTCCAATTTTCTGAGGAACCTCCAGACTGATTTCCAGAATGGTTGTACCAGTCTGCAATCCCACCAACAATGGAGGAGTGTTCCTCTTTCTCCACATCCTCGCCAGCATTTGCTGTCACCTTGAGTTTTTGATCTTAGTCATTCTCACTGGTGTGAGGTGAAATCTCAGGGTTGTTTTGATTTGCATTTCCTTTATGACTAAAGATGTTGAACATTTCTTTAGGTGTTTCTCAGCCATTCAGCATTCCTCAGCTGTGAATTCTTTGTTTAGCTCTGAAAGGGATTGGGGAGGGGTGCATTGAATCCTTATCCTGGAGCCTGATGTGGATGCTGGGAACCAAACTCGAATCCTCTGGGGGGCAGGGGAGAGACAGTATCCAAATCAGTCTCTTAATCCCTGAGCCCCGATTACGAGCTATCTTTGACTATGTTACAACAGAGTGGCTCAAACCTGTTCCTTGGGCACTCCTTTCCTTCAGCTGTGCTGCTCTCTGCCGCCCCCTGCCGGTTGGCGAGCTTTGCCTGCACTGCTTAGTTACAGGTCACTGCATTGGAAAGCAGCCGGATGAGGATTGGAATAAGGGGGTAACAAAAATATCATCCTGCTTTTGCCAAGCCTGTGTCTGGGGAGGGCTCAGGGCTCACCAGCAGCCCTCATCAGTGTCTAACCGCATACATAAATCAAACAGGACCTAGGCCTTAGCGCTCCTGGGGAGTGAAATGGAACAAAGTACGGTGGTTCATGTTTAGGTTGATCCAAAAATATATGGGAATAAAAGCTTTAGGGTGATGTATTTCTCTTTAATGCTGTCACATCTGTCGTCCTGGTGGTTTAACCTCTGGGTTTTTTGGGTTTTTTTTTTTTTTTTTTTTTGGCTGTCAGACCCACATTATTTCTGCAAACTTGACACCAGATGCTGCCAGGGAGACAGAGCTGAAGCGATAAAAATCTATTTAACAGATTTAGTGAGGCAAATACAAACTAATTAACAATTTTAGAATTGGGATTAAACACTAATTCTTTTAAAGCATAAAAACTGAGATGAACAAAAGGAAAAGAATGTTCTTCCTCTGAATAACTCAAAGGAGCCATCTGTTTGTCATTGAGAAAATGGTCCAATTGATGGATTTTTGAACAAATTCTGACATCCTTTCTTTCTGGGCTTGAGAATGCATTATGGACAGTCATCTGGGAAAGAAAGCACATAACTTCCTGGCTAATGTGTGGATCCGGGCTTCCCTGAAGCTCCAGAAGTAATCTCTTTATGTACTGACTCGGAAATGAGAAGGCCAAGGGTAAAACGACGTGTGTGTGTGTGTGTGTGTGTGTGTGTGTGTGTGTGTGTGTGTGTGTGTGTGTCACGCTTCCAGACGTAGGGAAGGAAAGGTGGCCTGCTGTTCCACTGACCTCACCTTGCTGCCACTATTATTATGAAACTGTAGAAACTGAACCTGACCCTCCCATCTCTGCTTGTTCAGATGCTGCCTGGTTTTGGAATCCAGGCCCTAGAGTAATCACATGCTGTGATTTGGATCTTAAATGTGCCCCCTCCAAAAAGACCAGGTGCTAATGGCATGTCTCTGTCATCAAGCTGTAGCACTACTGGGAGGTGATGGAACCTATAAGAGGAGGATGGCCTCTCTAGAGTTCACTCTTACAACTGATCTTAGGACACGGTCCCTTCCCCTCTCTCTTTGCTTCTGCCCATCAAGTTGTGAGCAGCTTTGCTAGTTCAGCCCCAGCCACACTGTTCTGTTGTGAAAGGACCAGCAACCATGAACTAAAGTAAGTCTTCGTTGGATAATGGGGACAACTGTGCTCGGGTTGGGGTTGTGTCCCCACACGTGTGCATGTGCATGTGCAAGGCAGAAGTCAACTTCAGATATCAATCCTCAAGCACTGGCCACCTTTCTTTTAATATGAATGTGTCCGTGTCCATGTCCATGTCTGTATCTGTGTCTGTGTCTGTGTCTGTGCTGTGTCTGTGTCTGTGTCTGTGTAACTAAATGTGGTATGTGTGTGGATACTCACGGAAGTCAAAAGTACAGGATCTAGAGTTACAGGTGGGTGTGCACTGTCTGGTGTGAGCGCTAGAAACTGAATGTAGGTCATCTGCAAAAGCACTAAGTGTAGTCTAACCACTGAACCCTCTCTCAAGCCCCCAGTTTTTGTTTTGTTTTGTTTTGTTTTGATAGGCTCTCTCGATGGCCTGGAACTTGCCAAGTAGGTTATGCTGAGCAGTCACCCCCAGGGGTCTGTCTGTTTCCATCCTTGTGCTGGGATTCCAAGAACACGTGCCACCATACCTAGCTCTTTCAGCTCCTATGAATATCATAAGCCATTTGCACTTGGTGGTTTTTGCCATGCATTGTGACAGGTCTGCACAAATAGATGTTCATGGCATGCAAATTAAACTACCATTTGTTGAGCATCAAGCATGTGTTAGACAGAATGATCCCATCAAGAAATTATGAATTAGATATAATTATGGTCTGTATTTTGCAAATAAGAAAACAATATCTTTGAGAAACGTGATAATTTGTCGGAGGTCAGGTAGCTACTAAGGGACAAGACAAAGTTAAGCCCTAGGGCTATTTAATTGCACAGCTAATTTCTAATTCTGCATATACCCTGCTGTGTGTGTGTATATATATATATGTGTGTGTGTGTGTGTGTGTGTGTGTGTGTATTCACACTTGTTCATTTACATTGCGTTTGATCCTGAAATATATTTGAAATTATGAAAATGTAATGAGTAGACTCACGAGTGAGGGTGAGGGGCTGGAAAAATGGCCCAGCAGTTAGGAGCACACGTTACTCTTTCAAGGGACTCAAGTTCCTTTCCCAAAGCCTATCTCAAATGGCTCACAATCACCTGAAACTCCAGCTCCAAGGGATGTGATGCCCCCTTCTGGCTTCTGAGGGCACCTGCACTCAAGTGCACACACCCACACAGAGACGCATCCTATACACATAATTTAAAAATAAAATCTTTAGGGAGAGGAAGTAGACAGGTCAGCTGTGACACACCAAGGTTGAGAGCAGCCCTGGGGTGCCAGGGGCAGGGGGCACTCAGACGAAGCACCTATTGGGGTTTGGTACTTGGACTCTTGAAGCTGGCAGGGCTGTGGAAGGCTGCACCCGGGAACTGAGAGAAACTCCATCTTGAGTTGGATGGGTTGTTGACAGACTGACCAAAATGCCAAAGTGTGGGACACAGGTGAGCTAGCCTGTCACCAAGACTTTCGGGTTGGGTTCAGGGATGTTCCCTCAGAAAAATGCCTCCACAGAGAGCTGTGGCTGTGTCACACTGGACCCCAGGGACCCCAGACAGGTCAGCATTTAGAGGCTATAAATAAGATATTAGTTACAACAAGAATGTTTTCTTGGATTCAGGCATGACCACTGCCAACCACAGAGAAATCAAGTTCTTTTCGTCTGCCAGTCAAGGGCAAACAGGTTCTGAGACTTGTTTGAACAGTTTCCTGGTCATGGTTCCTTCCCTACTCCAAAAAGATCATTTGTTTCTGAAAACCTATGCACTTCTCCTGAACTAGGAGCATCTGAAATCCCCCTGGTTATAAACCCACATATAATCAAAGAAACAGCACAAGTTTCAGATTAGGGTTTCCAATCTATCTGGATAATATGTTACCTGGTTCCCCTACATGAGCCCTCAGTTCTGTGGCTAGCCCTAGGCAAGGCAGTCAACAGTTGCCATAAGAAAGGTGTGGCAGGCCAAAGTCATGGCAAGACAATAGCTGAGTACCAGAACTCAAACGAATATTCAAATGCCTCAGTTTCCCCAGTAAGTCTGAGAGTAAATCAGCCTTGAGGAGTAGAAGTAGGAACTGGTCAGTCATCCTCTAACAGTCTGCCCCAGTCACTCCCATCCCTTACCCCATACCAGGCAGGCAGCTATGTCAACCACTCTTCATGCCCGCATCTCTCAGACTGGAGACCTCCTCTCTTAATTCGTAAACATTTTTTTTATTTATCCTTGTATCAGTACATGTGTTTGTATACAGTGTGTGTATGTGTGCATATACCTGCACTTTGTGCGTGTGAATGCAGACATGCATGTGCCACAGTGTGTGTGGCAATCAGAGGACAACCTCAGGTGTCAGACACCAGTGACTACCTTATTAGTGAGGCAAGATCTCTTTCTTGTTTTTTTATGCTGTGTGCTTCAGCCTGCAAACCTAGGGATTCTCCTGTTCCCTGGTTCCCATTTCCCTACAGACGCTCTGGGATTATAGCACTTGTAAAATCATGCCTGGCTTTTTATACAGGTTCCAAATACCCAAACTCACTTCCTCCTGCTTCTGTGCCAAGAGCTTTCATCCAATGAGCCATCTCCCTGGCACCACCTTGTAAGCTTTTGACAGTGTTCTTTTTTTATTTGTGTTTTTATTTTAATGCAATTCTAAATCGAATCAATATAATTATCTTCTGGACCAAGAGCATGCCTGACTTGGACACAGAATTTCTACTCCACGTGTGGGATGTGAACTGATGAAGGGGGAGAAAAATCACTGTCCACCTGCCATTAGCTCTAGTCCTCTGAGCTGATGGCTCCTCAGCCAAATAGAACTCTGTTGTAATGGCCTCAGCTAAGTACTAATGCAGAATGAGTGAGATGAACCTTACCAACAGTGTGTTCACCACCAAGGGAAGGGCAAAGCAACCTCACAGCGCCTTGTGGCAGCTCCGAGCAGAGGGAAATAACCAATGTCTGCGTCACTGTGTGGCACGCTCTATGTTCAGCAAAGTCACAGCCAAGTCACTTGTCTCTGCCTCAGCCGCCGACTCCGTGGCACTCAAAGACTTGGCTTTAGCAAACATCACCGCTATGTTAAACGAAGGTTAACCTGAGTTCTATTGACTCTGTGGACTTTTAGAAATTGTACACGTTTATAAGGTTTATCTCCATGTAGTGTCTGCGGTGGTGTTTATAGTTCCATGTGCACATTTGTTTTGCTTTTAAGGAGATCACGGTTGGTTTAATATCTGCATGTATCTAAGTTAATTAAAATAACAAACAAATTTGTCAGCATTTTTTCTTTGCTGCGCTCTATCCGTTCCATCATTTAAGCTTGGACATGACATCATCAGTTTCTGTAACAGTGGCGTTTGTCCTCTACTGGTCAGTGGGTGTGGCTAGCATGCTTTCTAGTGTGAACTGCTTTCTTTTTTAATCACTATGGAGACAAGTCCAGCCCCAAAGTTGCTGCCTAGCCAAGGATGATTTTGTACCTCTCATCCTCCTGCCTCCATCTAATGAGCACTGGGGCTTACAAGGATGTAGTGTCAGACCTGACTCACGCAGGGGATTCCTCCGTGCTCAGCAAGCACTCTAAACACTGAGTTCCATCCTCAGCTCCTTTTTTATTCCATGGCCTCTTTTGTCCATCATCCATTTTCCCTGATAAGTGTTTAAAGAGCCAACAGTTTAAGTGTGGAAACAGTTCATCTGTTCCTGATGGAAACATGCTCTATCCAGAAATAGAGCAGAATTCTAGAATTCTCCCATGGCAAGTCCTTGAAGTTGGGCGTTTGTCTGGACGAGGCAACGCAGAGACTCATCACCACATCCAGGGAGTTAGATCCAGCCACGAGAATGGCTCATCTCAGGGTTTCTCCATCCCTATGGGACATAAAACCATGTATGGCAGTTTGGTAAGGTAGAGCAGGTTGAGACCCAGAGAAGTGGTGGGCACACACCTGAGGCTTAGGTGACTCCCAGCTCCCTGACAGACTCCTGGCATGGAGCATGTGCCATGAGCTTCACATAAGGAAACATGGCCTGTGGTCACATAGGCCCAGAACAGAGTTCTCCTTGCTAATGAGGTACCTGGAGGCCTGGAGGACTTAGTCAATAAGCTTCCCTTCACAGACATTCTTCCCTGCAAAAGGTATTTAGTCTCAGGCCCACTCTGAGAAGTGGGTATGGCACATTATGCATCCATTTTCCACCATGAACAACCAATAAATGTTTATAACCATGGACTGTCTGTTTCATCAAGATCTGCTGTAAGGAGCCATGGGGAAGGCATTCGACTATAGAGCCACCATTTAATTCTCCCACAGAAGGCCTCTCTGTGCTTGCAGCCACAACTGCCACCAAGTGTGCCTCCCCCAAGCTAAGGACAATCACCTCTGGTTCGAGCCGTAGCTCCCCTTTCTGCCAGCCCCTGGATAGACACTGTCCGCAGCCTACATGCCCTGACACTATTCTCTGCCCTTCACCTACTCCCAGTAGCCTTTGGATGTCCAAGAGTCTGAGAACCCCATGGCATGGCCTTGTCACAGGCCAGGGGGCCCCTGACCAACCTCCAGCTTTCCCACATCTCAGTCAAACTCCCCAGCCTTCTGTGTTCCACCTCCCCAAGAGGCCATGCCCAGCAGCTGAGCAACATGGACCAACACACATCGCCTCTACTCCACCCCTGCAGGCAGAGCTGGTTCCAGATGCTGGAGAGGACAGAGCCTGTGGTAAAATCCACTTGTTCCAGCTGGGAAGAGGGGAATGCCAAGAGGCAGCACCCAGACTACAGAACTCATTGATCAGCTACGGCCACAGGGAAAACAAATTTTTGACATAATTGACTACAGAAAATGAAAACACCAAGGCCATTTCTGACTTGCGCTCACCAAAAGCTAAGGAAGCAAGAATCTCATCAGAGGAAATGGTTCCCATGTCACTCGCTGCCATGAGTCCCATCCTTTTGAATGTGGCCAGTATGCCTGTGGGCAGTGCTAAGAGCTGGGAACACTGTAACTCAGGGTTGCTCCTGCTTAATATGAAGCCCATGAGACATAAAAAGCAACATGATTGAAAGAGGTGGGCAAGCTCTAGGACACAGACACACCCAATACCTGGTCACCATTTAAGATTAGTACCGTGCCTGTCCTCCACCAAAGAAACTTCTCACCTCAGCGACAGTGGCTGCAGAAACCCATAACTGACAATGTGCAGAGAGTAAGGGACGGTGGAGTGCTCAGCCTGCAATGGGACAGCTAATCCCTGCCCCCAGCCCTCAAGAAATACCACGGAGGCCAGGGCAAAAAGAATGTGAGCGCCAGAGGATGCGGAGATGGGTGACCACAAAGGATATAGCATGGCCACTGCATTCATAAACTCACTAAAGCTACAGTTAGCCCCACTGGACCTACAAAGGCTTGCACAAGCTCTCACTACAGCTATGGTGATCCACACTGAATGTGCAAAGGCTTGTACAAGACTGACCATCAGCATTTTATCCTGGATAGGGGAGAGCCCGTAAGGACCACCCATTCTGAGGGACTCCTGGTGGTTGACAGTTGCTGGGGAAGTTGGGAGTGCCATGTTCTTTGGTGGTGTAACCTCTGAAAAGTGGCCCCTCACTCTAGTAATTAATCAGCCAGCCAGGCTCATGCAGGCAAACCCTAATTATACTCAGTGGGTCACAAACAAAAAAGGCATGAAAGTAGGAGAGACACTTGGGAAGAAGGACTCCATTAGGATAGGGGAGTGGGTAAGAGGGAGGAGTAGGGTGAGAATCACTAAAATTCACTCTATACATATATGATACTGTCAAAAATAGTTAAGATTTTCAAAAAAAGCACAAGATTTCCATATTAAATGCATTGAGTGTTTTTTAAGTCCACAAGAAGATACTTTCTCCCCGGTTTGGGTAAGCTCACGGCCCTCTGGCCTATCATTCTTCTCATTGCTATGAAGACATAAGCTACTGTTCAGTCATACTGCGAACACAGTACCAGGCTGATGCCAGGGGTAACAGGCCTGCGAGGGAAGGCAGGAGAGGCTGCGCCATGGTCACAACAGTGCTGAGCTAAAGGCACTTATACCCGGCTCTAGCCTGCTGAAGCCACTGTGAGCTTTGCTAGGTCAGCCGTTAGCTCTGCTCAGCGGTAATTCCAGATGATGGCAGAGGGGACAGAGGATAAAGTAACTGGTAAAGGGCCATCCGTCCTGTAGTTGCGGGTCAAATGCTGTCCCATTTAACTGGTTTGCTGCTGGACACTTTTACTGTAACACATTTGTCAAGCAACAGTCTGGAACAGGTAATGGAGGGAAATCGCCAATCCAGAATACCATTATGTATCCACACATAAAGAGGCTATTTCCAGACCTTGGCCATCGGCCCACACTAACACAGCTCCGCTGATGTGACTGTCACAAATTCCACTAAATGAAAAACTCACCATAATGGCAACTATTAATACTCTGTCATATAAATAGGTAGCATGAGTCTCATGAAAGGGAATCTACCCACACGGCAGGCTTCACTTCATAGCTCTCCCTAGTCTTTTTATTATTATTTAATTTTCAGTGTCCTTTCACTGCTCTGACCTCTGCCTGCAAGATACCCTCCAGTGCTCAAGGTGGGATCTAGAGGAACAGCCATGAATGTGGTACACAGGAAAATAGCCCCGTCGGGAGTCTAGAGTCCTCTTCTCTCACCCAATGGCGTAAGAGGAGGCATAAACACAGACGTCCCTGCTGCAATACCACGTTCTTTCTTTCCTCCAGATCTCAGCTTAGGTGCTGCTTACATCAGGAAGCCATCTCTACCTGTCTGCTCAATCTCAGCAAAAAACAAACAGAAAATCTTCCAGTAGGATTCCCCAACACCCACGACTGCCCTCTGTGGGCTCTTTCCACAGAGTCCCGACTAAAGCATAGAAAGTATACACTAAGTGTTCAGTAAAAGAATGAATGGGTAGATGAATTATTGTGTGGATGGATGAACTGACAGGTGGGGGAGAGAATGGGGAGGTGACGGATGGATGGGTGGGTGAATGACAGGTGAGTAGGTGGGATGGTTAGATGGATGTGTGCACAGATGGATGGGTGGATGGTTGAGTGGGTGGATAGATGGATGGATTGGATACATGTATGGATACATAGATGGATGGGTGGTTAGATGGATGGATGCATGATAGATACTCCCTGATTTTTCAAAGGTTCTTGAGAAGGAAAGAACATTCTCCAATATGATGCCTTACAGGAGAACTCTCCACAAGATGGCGCCCCTAGGTTTCTTAATTTACGGTTTCTTCAGAATTTCTCACATCTCAAACTGTTTTCGCTAGTTTACATATTAACAGCTAACATAATTTTCACAACACACCATCCATATGTCATGTTCAATCACATTTCTCACCACTACAAAAAGATACTTTCCCCCCAGGACATCAAGTTATGAAAGGACCGACATGATAGCTCAGGATCCAGCCATGGTGGCAGATGCCTTTAGTCCCAGAACTTGGGAGGCAGAGGCAGGTGGCTCTCTGTGAGTTCGAGGCCAGTCTAGCCTGCATAGTGTGCTCCAGGACACAGAGAGCTGCACAGGGAGACTCTGCCAAAAGAAAAGTGGCCCAGAATGTAAACGTAGTTGTCACCTAATGAGCAGAGTTAGATCCTTAAATGGAAGGAGAGAACCAAATAACTCCAACTCCTCCACAAGCTGTCCTCTGCCCTCTACATATGTAGCATAGCATGTGTGAGCGCGCGCATGCACACACACACACACACACACTAAAGATGTGTAACAAAAAATTGCTATAACAGACAACACAGCAGCGTTATGTTTGGCCCTGGAGAGTGCTCCAGGTCTTGCCCAGTTGTTGCACGAGCAGGAAAAGACTATCACTCCCTAGACAATACAGGGAATAAAGGCATTCTTTGGAAATCCGTTCTCAACAACAGAGAGTCGGCAGAGAAGGGAGTGAGCCTAAACCTGAAATAGCCATTAACCTCTAGACCCACAAGTTTCACCTGGTAAAATAATAACCTCGCACATTCGTGCAGGGCCTCGTGCCAAACAGCTATGCTACCTAAAGAAAATAGGTTGGAGACCAAGGAATGATGCCAAGCACTTTAGATTTACTACCCTCATTTGACCCTCCTACCAAGCCTTGGAGAGAAGTCTTAATGCCTCCAATTCTGCAGCTAACAAAATGGATGGGCTGTGCTTCTCCTAAAGCACTGGCTGTTGGTGGTAGAGCTGTTTGGTCTCGGTTTGTGTTTATGCTCTTTTACTGCCATTACAGTCATTTTACTGCTTAGGGGACATGCTGGCCCATGGTTAGGAGGGAGCTCTTCTTAGTAGATTTTTAATTTTACTTAAGTGTATGTGTGTAGTGGGGAGAAAGTGTATACCATATGTCCGGGTGACTGAGAAGGCAAAAGGAGGGCATCAGATAGATCCCTTGGAGCTAAAGTTACAGACGTGTGAACTGCCCGGTGTGATGGTATGAACCAAACGTGGGTCCTCTGGAGGGACAGCCAGTGCTCTGAACTGCTGAGCCGTCTCTCCAGCCCCAGGAAGGGATGTATTATATAGCAACCTGTACCTCTGTATGTCTGCACATACAGAGTCCTCACAGCGGCTCTATTAGAAAAGCAGTAGCCAGGCACGGTGGTGCACACTTTAATCCCAGCACTCAGGAGGCAGAGGCAGGCAGATCTCTGTGAGTCTGAGAGACCTTGCCTCAAGAAATCAAAGAAAAGAAACACCATTCTCAAGTGTATGCTAAGTACAGCCAGACACTTTCTCATGGACCCTTTCTTTCATCCCTGTTTCCACGAGGAAGATTCTTTTACAGCCATTTCAAAGACAGGAGGATTGCAGCTGAGAGAGACTCAATGGCTTCTATTAGACAGAGAAAACTCAAAGGATAGGATTGACATTTACATCCAGTACCACACATGACCCCAAAGCTTTGGTTTTCCTGTGTCGTGCCGTGGGGTGCCACCAAAGGTCCCCTGCATCAGAATATTCTGAGAAAGCCTCTGTGGAGCCACTCCTCTGCTCTTTCTCCTCTCATCAAACAAAATGCAACTCCCCAGATATGTCTCCCAGCTTTAGCACACTCTATTCCTAGGCCAGAAATGTCCTTTCCTAAGGCAGCCTGGAGAGCTCCTACAAACCTTTCAGGAGCCAAGAGATCTGTGCCGTCACCAAAGTGCCTTCCCTGATCTCTCCTGTGTTGGCTACGTTTCTGTTGCTGGGATAAAACACCATGGCCAAGACAATTTATAGAGAGAAACATTTGTTTGGGCTCACAGTTCCAAAGGATGAGAATCCCTCAGGGTTCACAGGCGTGGCAGGAGCAGCAGGAAGCTGAGAGCTTACCCCTTCAGTGCAAGCAGGAAGCTGAGAAGGAAGTAGAAGAGAGTCCCAGCCCCATTGGGACACTTCCTCCAGCAAGGCTGAACCACCTAAGACACTCGAACAGCGCCACCAAGTGGGCACCAAGTGTTCAAATGCGGGCCTCTGGGGGACATTCCTTAATCAGGCCTCCATACCTCCTCATCAAACAGGTGTGTCAGCCACAGTACTGGCTTTAATTTTTTTTTTAATTATGGGATATTTCAGATGTAGAGTAGCACTAGTGTAAGTACCTCTCCTATGTGCCCAGGGCTGAGATTGAATGGATGCTAGAATTATATCTTATTTGTCAACCAAAGGAAGGAAGGAAGGAAGGAAGGAAGGAAGGAAGGAAGGAAGGAAGGAAGGAAAGAGAGAGAGAAAGAAAGAAAGAAAGAAAGAAAGAAAGAAAGGAGAAGGAAAGGGAGAGGGGAAGGGAGAGGGAGAGGGAGAGAGAGAGAGAGAGAGAGAGAGAGAGAGAGAGAGAGATGCAAATACAGTTAGGATAGCACTAACTCTCCCTCTCCTTGATAATCACCCTCAATTGTAATATCTTTTTTATAGCCACACTTTTGTTACATTGTTACTAATGTAGGTACAGGGTTGGGGATTTAGCTCAGTAATAGAGAGCTTACCTAGCAAGCACAAGGCCCTGGGTTCGGTCCTCAGGTCTGGGGGAAAAAAAGAACAAATGTTACAGGCTTGTACAATATTTATGTAAATATCATCCCATCATTCATATTTATTGTGCTTTTTTCCTACTCTGAGTTGAAAACTCTAGCTATAGCTACATAGACATCTAATTCTCTCATTTTAATTTGTATCGTGGCATTTTATAAATAAACCACAGTTTCCTATAAGCCCTACATATTTGTAGCAGATATGCAGCTTGGTCTTCCTGTGGGTTCGTTAACAACTGGAGCAGGGAGCCCCTCAGTCTCTGTTCCCTGCCATTGGATCCCCTTCCCCTTCCTGTGACTGCCTCATTGAGCCTCAGTGGAAGAGGATGTGCCTAATCCTACTGGGACAAGACACCCCAGGGTGAGGTGGTATCCAAGGTGGGGGTCTTCTTTGAGGAAAAGGGGAAGGGGAATAGAGGGATTTGTAAGGATGTGTAAGGGTGGGACTAGGAAGAAAGGAGGGAGGGGGCTGTGACCAGGACACAAAATGAACAAAAGAAAATGTTTTTAAATAAACCACAGCTCACACCATACAGTTAGAAAGCAACTAAAGGAAGGACATTTGGCTTGTTTCTCTTTCTCTCCACGCTTATTCACAGAACAATAATAAACATCTCAGTCTTGTGCATATCCTTGTGCACACATTTTTCTGGCATGTTCTCTAATGGGAACAGCTGCTCAAAGGGCATGGGCATGATTAACACCTTCTATTCACCCTTCCCGTGAGCCCTCTCTACTCTCATTCCACTGTGGCTCCAGGGGCCAAATCCGACGAACTAATCAACAGGCTCCCTCGCCTTCTGCTTCCTCCAGTATTTGGCCAATGAAGACAATCAACAGGAAACGGGAAGAGGGAGGAAAGTGGGAGCATGTTATTTATTTCCCTTGTTTCCTCTGCGTGGGATCGCAGCAGGCCGCCTATGTTCCTCCACTAATGGCCGCAGTCACAGACTCACTCTCCCTACCCCAGTCCTCTCTCGCTCCAGGCCTCTGTAAGTGTTCCCTCGGCTTTCATTTCAGACCTAAGGCAGCTCGATCCCACCAGGACTCTTCCTGGGGTGTGCTTGCTAATTTTATGTCAACATGGTGCAAGCCGGTATCCTTTAAGAACAGTGGTTCTCAACCTGTGGGTCAAGACCCCTTCAGAGGTTCCTGTATCAGCTGTTCTGCATATCAAATATTTACATTATGATTCATACCATTAGCAAAATGAGTTTACTGACCGGGTCCTGGCTGATACGTCTAGGATCACTTCACAGTCTTTGCAGCTTGCCCCCTCAGTTGCTTTTCCTTTTTTTAAGATTGTTTTGCCATTTTAAATTATGTATATGTGTGTATGTCTGGGTCTGGGTCTATGCACATGAGTGCTGTTTCCCATACAGCACTGGAGTTACAGGCAATTGTTAGTTACCCACCATGGAGGCTGAGACTCAAACTTGGGTGGGACCTCTGCAAGATCAGCACGTATCCTTAACCACTGAATTATCTCTCCAGTCCCTGCTTTCTGTGGCTGTGACAAAATATCTGACAAGAGGCAACTTAAAGGACAGCTTACCGTACACAGGGATACAGTCCACTCCAGTGGGGAAGGCCTGGCAGCGATGCAGGAGGCATACTGACTCCATGGCAGAGACAGATGAATGCTGGGACTATTCTCCCCCCTTCTACATAGCTGAGGCTCCTGACCCATACTGTCTTCCCTACGTTTAGTGTAGGGTTTCCTATCTCAGTTAACCTACTGTAGAAGATCCCTCACAGACATGGCCCATATAGGTTCATATATTTGAATGTTTAGTTCCCAGCTGGTGGACTACTACTTAGGAAGGATTAGAAGGCATGGCCTTGTTGGAAGAGGTATATTCCAGCTGCCATGCCAGGCCCGTGGCTCCGTCTGTGCCTCCTGCCTGTATATCAGAGTGTAAGCTCTCAGCTACTGCTCCAGAGCCATATTGTCCCCTATAATGATGATGGGCTAACCCTCCAAAACTGTAAACAGAGCCCCCAATTAAATGCTTTTTCTTACAAGTGTTATTGGTCATGGTATCTCTTCACAGTAATAGAACAGAAACTAAGAAAGAAGAGTTGGTACCAGGGAGTGGGCTGTTGTTTAACAGGCCTGCCACTACTGCCTGTTGGCAGAATATGGTCTTTGGGACTTTGGATTAGCAAAGCAGTTGGGTGTGTAAGTGGGACTTAATGGACATTGTGGTAGGAGATTGATTGAAAGACAGTGCTGCTTGAGAGTAATGTAGACTACGGAGGCCCAGCTCAAGAGTTTCCAGACAGAAACAATATTAGCAACTGGGCAAGAGACCATTCTTGGGATACTTTGGCAAAGAATGTAACTGAGTTCTGCCCTTGTCCAAAAACGTCTGCAGGAGTCTGAATTGAAGAGTTTTGGATCAATGTCATTGGCAGAGGATGTTTCAGGAGAACCTAGTATTGATTTGGGTCATGTGGTGATCACTCCTGTACAGATATACAAGGAAAAAAGAAGCAGGTCAAAAATAAATACAAAATATACAATTGAAGAGAAAAAGAACCCCAGGAAATTTAATGTCTTGTGCTAAAAGAGGTAAGCCTTTAAAAAAGGGAAAAAGCCGGTTGCTCAATGGAATAAAGGGCGCAGTGAGCTTAGACAAGATCCCACCCAGCTAAGGTTCCAACTTGGGAAAAGCAAAGCTATGTAACAAAGGAAACCACCAACAAGTCAAAGGTTATGTGAATGTAATTCAAGCCAGGATGTTGGTCTGGCTTTGGCTTGGCTCTTTGCATCCCCCTTTTGCTCCCTTCCCTTCCTTTTGAGGTGATAATATATATTCTGCCATTATGTGTTGGAATTGTGTGATTTGTTTGTAATTTTACAGGGGATTATAGTTAAGAAATTGCCTTGGATCTTCCAAAGAGACCTTGGACTTTTAAACAGTTTGACACTGTGAAGAACTATGGGGACTTTTGCAGTTCTGTGTCTATGAAGACACTGAATACTAAATGTCTTTTCGTATTGTGATATAGCTACAACCCTATGGGGGCCAGCGAATGCAATGTGATTTGAATAGCGGTGGCCCCCATGGGCTCATATAGTTGAGTGTTTGATTCCCAATTGGTGGATTGTTTAAGGAAGGATCAAGAGGTGTGGCCTTGTTGGAAGTATGAGCGAGTTTTGAGGGTTTGAAATCCCAGCCTCTGCCACTTACTGCCCTCCTCCGTCTCCACCCTAACCCTTCCCCTCTCCACCCCTGCCTGCCAATTGGGATGTGAGCTCTTAGCTACTGCTCCAGCACCATGTCCGCCATGGTGCTTCCCATGATGATAGAACTGGCCTAGCCCTCTGACCCTGAAGGCAGCTCAGCTAAATTCTTTCTTTAGTAAGTTGCTTTGGTCATGGTGTTTCATCCCAGCAATAGGACTGTAACTAGGACAGTATCTTCCTCTCCTTTTTGATCAGATTTAATTGATAAGGAATAACCCAAATACCTTAAAAAATTATTTTCTGAAAGTCTCATTCCCAATAGTGTTTGAATCAGATTGGTCTGGGTTATTATTTAATGCTAATCAGTTTCCTGGTTGTTGTCAAGCCATAGTATGAAACCGTTCTGATTATCTAGTTCATGAGTTTTCACAAGTATTATAAAGGAGGGTGGCTCTCCCACTCTGTCTCAATGATGACCTTGAACAGATCCATGTAGATCCATGTAGATCCCAGAGTCCAAGAACACAGCACAGTAGCCAGCTTTTGAGGCACTCTCTGTCTTAGGGAACACCAACTGCGTTGTGCAAAGTCAGCATGAAGCAGCGTCTCATCTGCCTGCCTGTGTATGATGAAGCCCAAGCTTTCAGCCTCAACTATGTCACATTCCCATCATCCTTAGCACCTCAGCATCTCCACTTAGGGCACAACTACAGGCTATAAAACTCCTAGATACAGTCTACAACTGAACAACCCATCTGGCCCATTTCATTTGGGTATCATCATCTGGTGACAAGGTACCTAGGAAGGTGATGTCACTCTGAACCTGCTCTGCTGCCTATGTGAGTAGTGACCCATAGGCTAACAAGCCCTCCTACCCAATGCTGCTTGGGGGCTGCATTGCACATCAGCGTGCTACTGCAGCTGGCACTCCCTGGGATTTTCAAAGCTGAAATACCATTCATTATTCCAAGAAAAATTTGACTTGGCTCTTGTTTCTTTATTGAGTTTTGTGAGAAGCATCTCTATTTGATTACATTGAAAGAACCAGCCTTGTTTTTACAGACCCTCCTTTTCTGTTGTTTATAAGTTACCATTTTTAGATCTCGGTGTCATCATTTTCTTAATGTGATCCTTCTCCAGACGCACTGTATTCCTGAGTCTTCTATTCCTATGAAAAATTATGACATACCTTTGCTCTGATTTTTCTTATCTATATAGATCTGTTTGTCTCTCTGTTTGTCTGGTACCTGTCTATATACATACACCTCTTTTTGTAAAGTTATTGTGTTTACTCTGTACATATGGAATTCATTCCTATTTTTATTACTCTGCCTGACTTTTCAGGATTGTCTCAGATCCTATCTCTAGTTTGTCAATTTGTTCTTCAGCTGCATCTAATTTTCTGCTGTAAAAATCCAATATAGGAGATGGAGAGAGATTAAGAGTTCTTGCTGCTCTTTCAGAGGACCTCAGTTCAGATCCCAGCACCCGCACTGCTTATAACTTCAGTTTCAGGGGAATCCAATGCACTCTTGTGGCCTTCAAGGGTACACGCTGATCATGTGCATATGCTGATCGTGTGTGCGTGTGTGCGTGTGTGTGTGTGTGTGTGTGTGTGTGTGTGTGTGTACGAGCACACACAATAATAATAATAATAATAATAATAAATCTTTTAAAATCCAATGTCTTTGTATTTCTAATGACTAATTTTATTCTATAAATGTTAGTGGTTTCTTTTTCTCTTTGCTCTTTTCTTATACCCTGATAATTCTTAAAGTCTTTATCATATATTCTTTCATGTTCACATTAAGTCACTCTAATTCTTAGGTATCTAGTTATCTTCTTATCACAACTACTCACATCTATTCTAAGTGGATCGTCCCTTCACTTATTTGCTCATATTGTATCACGTCAGTGTCTCGTTTCTAACATTTCACTTTGAACAAACTTAGGGTGTTCTCATCTGACTGTGGGTGTCATAACCTGTGCTTGCAAATTAACAAGGCCATGGGGCCAACACCACATCATGCACACACACACACATGCATACACACACACACACACACACACACACACACACACACATTGCTATTGTTTTTATTCCATCTTCCCTGAGTCTCTGCAGATTTTCACTTTTCTTGGAAATCCAGCCACTCATTCTAAGTTGGTCTTATACCTCTGCCAGCACTTCTAGATGTTTCTGTTTGGGAAGATTTGGTGCATTTTTAGTCTTCTTTCTCGCTGGAACCACAAGCCAAACCGAAGTGCCATATGCAATAACTTTGAACGATTGAGGAGTCCAAACAAACACTAAGAACCTCACTGTGTGCCTCACGGGCTTACATATGACAGACAGTGTAGTTGTTTCAGCATCATCTCGGGCCTTCAGTTCCCAGAGAGACCACTTTGAGTTTTAGCTCTGCAAAGTTTAACCTCAAATAACTTAGACTTTCCAAGATTTGATCTGAAAATGCAGATTTTGACAACTCATGGTTGCTAGCTGTGCCAATCCTAAATACATGCATTAAGATATATTTAGTACAAAAATATTTCCAAGTTCCATGACCCAATTCGTTCTCTACAGAGAAGCAGAGTTACTTCGCCTCAACTTGTCAGTGACCAGGGTGGCCCGTGGCCTCTCATCGGAAGCCCAAGACTTCTGTGCACCAGCAGGACAGCCTCACAGTGGCATCTCCCCCTTAGAGGCTCACACTAAAGAGAAGTCAGGAGAGAGTGGGTGAAGTTCCAGGAACAAATGCACAGCACCTCCTGTGGAACCTTTACACACATCCTCTCAGGGATCAGCGTCCAGCCCTGGGGATGCACCCTTGTGTCTCTGTTTCTTCAGCATTGGCATTTCAATTGTGTGCTGCCATGCCTGGGTCTTCATTTTCTAATACTTTTTAAAATTATAATAACACAACTTTCCCCTTCCCTTTTCTCCTTCAAACCCTTCTCATGAATTGCCCTCATTCTCTCTCTAATTCATGGCCTCTTTTTAATAATTATGTTATACATGCACATGCATGCTCAAGCAGGCACATGCACATATGCACACACAAACACATATATACATATGTGTGTATACACTCCTAAATACACAAATAGAACCTGCTCACCCTGTATACTGTTATCTGGATGTATATGCTCTCAGGGGTGACCCTTTGGTATTGGATAACCAATTGGAGGGCTTTTCCTGGGGAAGACCACTTCTCCTGCTCTCAGCATGTCCATCATTGCCTGGGTCTTGCCATCATTGTCTGGGTCTTGTTTAGGCAGCCATGTTCATGAGACTTCATCAAGAAGTTTACCAACTGAGCAACCTTCCCAGCCCTCAGTTAGGACATCATGAGGACACCTGTTATCTTGTCTTCATCTTTAAATCCTAAACTTCTTGACCAGCTGGGTCTATCAGAGATTTACTATGAATGAAACACTGGCCTCCCATCTCCAAGTCCAGTTCCCCACCTCTGGATCATACTGTCCCTATTCATCAGGACAGGAGGCTTCAAGCCACCCTAGCGTAGGCCCAAATCCTGGTGCTCCTGTGTTCATGTTCGTCCTATAAGATGAGAGTCCAGATGAGGCACTGGCCCTGGTAACAGTGACTGATGGTGATGGGCATAATTTTTTAAAGCCTTTTAGGTATGTAGAAGTATCTTGGTCAGGAACCCCAATATACCCAAGGCTGCACGTAACAACCATAGCCCAGTGACATCACTCGCTCAAAATAACTAGACACATGATGTCATAATCAGATAACACCACAATGCCCACCCGACCATATATAAGCCAAGACCAAGAACAATATGCCACCCTGGCCTCTTCAGGACCTCTACAAACATTGGATAAGTCCTGAACTGGAGTGTCTCCCCCAGGGCCCTGAATCAGAAATTTTGGGCCCAACCTTTGGCTAAGATACATCGCACAGTTGAGCAGCCTTGGGAAGATGGGCGTGGGACCATAGTTAGGAACTTGGAGTATGAACCTTGTATGATGACCCTGAGCATGATAAAACATAACCTTTGTTATACCAGTTATGCACACCTACCTTTCTGCTTGCAGCACTATCTAAAGCCTAATCTACTCTGGTATCCCTTTCTAGGCTTGGCACAGCATCTGATAGAGCCAGGCACACCTCAGGTGCCCAGAAAGCCTTAGTAGTTGCCTTGGTAGTTGCAATGTATAAGCTTTTGACTTCAAGCTTCAGACACAAAACAATGCTGACCCAAAGAATCACAGCTCCCTGCCATGACTCACTAATCAAGGCCCCTTTAATGTGGAATTATAGAAATGCACTGCCTGGTGCTGTTTTAATTAAGAACACCCTGGTCCTTACTGTACCCTCTGAATGGATTCTCCTCCCTTCCTCTTCCCTCCTTTTCACCTTGACACTTGGAGAAAAAACCTGGGTGCCTTTAACAAGGCTTCTTCTCACAGCAATGTTGCTGACAAGCTCAGTTTGGTAACAGCTGAACTAGCTGGAGCTGGCAGCCCTCCACCCATGAGGCTCTCTAACTGGCCACCTAAAGTAGTGAGTAGCAGAGCTCTCTCTCACACCGCCCTTTGTAAACTCTCAGGAACTTTGGAGGTGGACTTGCAAGCAGAGCAATCAGGCTGGATGCTCTTCTGGGGTTCCCATTCCCCTCTAGTTTATCCTGGAGAGGATAGTTTTTCTAGAGAATAAAGATGGATGTCTGGGTTGGGGAGAAGAATCACTGGTTAGGTGTAAATGTCCAAGGTTTGGAGCTCTAGAACCCACATAAGTTCCCAGTATGTGCATCTGTAATTCTAGCATTGGAAAGTGAAGAGGGGATTGTCAGAATAAGTTGGTTAGCAAGATGAGCCACATCTGAGAGTTCTGGGTTCAACTGGGAGAACTTACCACAGAGTAAGGGAGGAAGAGGATCAAAGACAATGTCTGATATCAGACTCGAGGCCTCTGCATTCACACACATCCCTGTGCATACTCAGTCATGTGCATACTCAGTCATGTGTACATGTACCCCCATTTGAATCTTCATGCACACTCATCCATGCACTCACACAGTGAAAATGAGAGAAAGAAAAAGAGGAAAAGAGATGAGCTCCTTGACTCCCTATCACCTCTGAGCTCCAGCCCACCTCTAAGAGCAAGATGGGCTCAAAGCCCCAAGGCAAGGAAAGGTTTGTGCTCTGTGGGCACAAGAACATCTGCTTAGGATGCTCAGAGATCACGGAAGAGCTCTGAACTCCAGGAAGTCTGGCTTCCCACATCAAAGGTCTTGACTTTGTGGTTTCCCTCTTTTGCTCCTCTACACACATACACACACACACAGACACACACACATAGACACACACACACAGACACACACACACACACACTCACACATGCACATACATTCACTCACAGACACACTCATACACATACACTCACACAAACACATACACTTATGCACAAGCTCACACACTCACACTCACACTCATGCACACACTCACACATGCACTCTCACAATCACACACACTCACACATTCATGAAACACACAGAGAAAAAGCACAGCTGCACTTACAAAAGCACAAAGTAGACCGTCACTGGAAGATGCATGTAAATGCTCTCAGTTCACTACAGGGCTGTGAAACAATTACTCAGAAAATGAAAGCAAGAGGACTTTGTGGCCAATTGTCTATGTTTCATTTCAGTAAAATGTTCACAATGAAGTCTCTCCAGCTACACGTATTTTGCTAAACATATCTCAATCCTTGAGTTTGATCCCCAGTGCTGTAAAAAAAAAAACTGTAATAATTCATTCACACATACATATATCCTTGTGAATTTGCATTAAAAATCTTAACTTTTCAAAGGAAATGCACAGATGTTGGCTCTTTAAAACCTCACGGGGTTTGGGTAGTAGTGATGGTTTGAGGGGATTTGGGCTTTGGGAGATGGATTTTATTTTCTGCTGTTGTGGGGGTAGGTTTTATAATTTCCAAACCCATTCTGCCCCAGATCCTTTCTGTTAGCATTCAGAAGCCCATCCCTTCTGAGTTCCTCATGACACCAGAGACAAACATTTTCTTGTCAGGAGCTACTTTGAGTCCACCAATAAGAGGCTTAATGGGATTTGGTATGTGAAAAAGAGACAGACCAGCTTGATGGTCCTCTGGCCTTGGTCCTCAGGAGTTGTATCATGACTTCCCTTCCAGAAGCCCTCCTGTGAGTCATCCATGGGAAACACTTCTGTCAGCTAAGATCCTTCGTGACGGTTTGTTCCTTTGCTTATAACCTTTATAACTTCCTGGTTCTCTAAAACCACTATTAGCTTTTCCCAGCCTCTGCTCTTCCAACCCTTGGCAAATACTCTCTAAACATTCCGTTCCCTCTTTTTTTCTGCAAGCAGCGCCCCTACTGTTTTCCCTGACTGATACCCTTTGGGTGCCACACACACATATTTGTGCAGATTAGCCACAGCCTCAGGATGAACTCATGAGGACACTCACTCTGCTGCAGTGCCATCAGGCATATTTTAGTTACATTGTATCATTCTATGGGGGCTATTGTAACAAAAATAAAGAAAGACACTGGGCAGATTTTTATTGTTTGATGCTATTTGTCTTTTGAGATGGATGAGGTTAATGTGGGTGGCTCAGGCTGGCCTCAATCCTCCTTCCTCAGACACCCTGAGTGCTGGGGTTACAGTAGTGTGAGCCCTGCCTGGATTTGCTCAACAGTTTAAACAACAGCAATCTGCTATATCAGCTCCGGGATCTAGAAGTCAGGTGTACACTGTCAGCAGGGCTAGCTCTCCCTGAGAGTGAGAGGAAGATGCTGGCAGGGGCAGGCAAGGTGTCTTTCCTACCTTCTGGTAGATTGCTGGAAATCTCTGGTGTTCCTCGGAAGCCACTGTTTCGCCTGAGTCTCCCGCATCTCCCCTGTATCTCTGGTCCAAAATGCCCCCTTTTCATAAGAACGGCAGACATGTCAGATTAGGGCCACTTTGGTGAGCTCTTTTTAATGTGATTACCTCTGCAAACATACTTTTCTGAATGAAATCACTGTCTAGGGTTATGGAGGTGTATTGGGGGGATATCACATAATTCATAATGGCATTCAATGAAAATACACAGCAATATTTAGTTCTTTGTGTATCTCAGGAATGAAGAAAGTTTGAGTGAGAGACAGGGAGTTATGAATTTCCAGTAAAATGTGGTGGTGAGCTCACTGAAAGTTCAGTCAAAGAATAAGTTAGAGAAGATGCCCAGGGGGCTGCAGATATGGATGAGTTGGTGGAGTGCTTGTCTAACGTGCATGAGGCCCTGGGTTTTACTCCAACACTGCATAAAACCAGATAAAGTAGTATACAGTTGTAATCCCAGCACTCAGGAGGTGGAAACGGGAGGGTCAGAAGTAAAGTCATCCTTGGGTACATATTGAGTTCAGGGTACCTTGGGCTACATGAGATTCTGTTTCATACAAAGAAGAGGAGGTGAACAAAAAGGACCAATAAGACCAAAAGGAGAAGAGGGGAGGAGGAAGGGGAGAGTGGGGAGAGGAAGAAGCAGAGGAAGAGAAGTGTCTAAAAGTCTGTCAAATCCCAGAGCACACCAGTGTGCACACTAGGGACAGAGGAACAGGAGACACAGAAGAAACTGTTGGCAAGGTAGAAGATCTTCCTGAGAAAGGACTGTAATTCACCACACTTACATCACACACACCATCTGGGACCTGGCTTTCAGCCAGTGGGGTGGATGTGTGTAACTGGCTTACACAGTGGCCAAGCAGTCCAGATTTATTATCAAAAGTGTGAGGATAGGGGCCGGAAAGATGGCTCAGCAGTTAAGAACACTTACTGCTTGCTCTTCCAGAGGTCCTGAGTTCAGTTGCCAGGAGCCACAGCTCACACCCATCTATGACTGTAGTCCCATTGATCTGATATCCTATCCTAGCGTACATACAGAACAAATGCCCATGTACATTAAATAAGTAAATAAATAAAGATAAAAGGGATGTGACTCAAAGCAGAAACGGAAAAAGGACGTCTGACATGCTACCCACTATTTTATCAGTCACCTGCTCGATTGAATTTCAATAGTTATCAGGCCATGTGTCCTCAAAGCAGTCTCTTCCTCTCATTGGTCCAGCGGGGATGACTATGCTATAATGAGAATGAATGATATAATGTATGTAAAAGTCCAGGTGTTTCCCAGGATTGTTACATAATGAATCAGCAATGAAAGGAAACATTGTTGCTCCTACTATCAAAATATGCTGGGAGAAAATAGAAATTGTGCATCTCAAACTTCTGAACCTATTTTCAAAGAAATACAAAGCAGAGAGGGAGGGAAGGAGGGAGGGAGGGAGGGAGAGAGAGAGAGAGAGAGAGAGAGAGAGAGAGAGAGAGAGAGAGAGAACACCTAATTGAGGATAATTATATTTACCCCAGGATTAAGCATTTATAAAGTCTCCTTGAATATGCATCTTCAAGTCCAGAGAAGTAAAAACCCTGCCTCAGATACAAATATCAGAGCTAAATAGTGATAGGCGTGGGGTTAAGAGCCCTGAATTCTGAAACCAGTCCCAAGTGCTGGCCCAAACCTGCCTCTCCACTTTACCATGGACAGTTACACCCCAACCTGACAGTTAACATTCTAGCCCAGTCTGCTGCACCACAGCCTACGTGGGCGAGCCCGTGACTGCTGAGCCCCGAATGCTATGATGGAACTGAAACCCAATGGGGCATCTGGAACGCTGGGGGATGTCTACAAGTAATAAACTTGTGACTGTGTGTTATTTGGCACCCAGTAGTGATAGCACAGATTCCTCTCATCTCTGTTTCTTAAGAATCAATAAAAAGTTAGTGATGCATTTAGCTGGGGTTCAATAAATGGAATTGAGTTCCTTTTTTAACCTTTTATGGGGATGCTTCTTGGGTTGCACTCCTGAGAGCCACTCTGGGGCAATCAGATACATCATGTGGTGACTGCAGCACAATTTTCTAAAACAGAGTATTGGAAGAAGGTCGGAGTCCAAAGGAGTCAAAGAAGCCGTTAGCTGGCTAGAGTGGGGTGGGCTGACAGTGAGAAAGGATCGCTGTTTTCTGAACCCTGAAGGCTGAGCATTGAGGGGAGCGGGAACAAAGTAACTGAGGATATGGCAAGAAGAAATAGTCTGTTTGGCACTGACGGATGAAATGTGAATTTGTGGGTCATTTTAGTGAGCATCGGATGCTGGCTGAGATCAGAGGAGTGGTCTCAACCATCCCTGTCCCATCTGTCAGCCTCTACTGAGGCAGTGGGATTCTAAGAGAACGTATAAGCCAGAGGCAGAAACAACGTGGAGACAAATGTGTCTTTTCTGATCCTAACTCAGACATGCTGGGAGAAACATACCTGATTTCGAACCCCACTGCCCGCAATGATTATACACGATATGAGGTTTTATGTGCCATTATCTAATCTATGGCATACCTGCTCTCTGGAGGTCTGGGATAATAATTTCCCAGTTAGACACCTATGGGGTGAGACAAGTAAAAGCGACAACTCATCCTGATGTGAAAAAGCAGGGATTCGGTCAACCCCCAGTGCTAAGAGTAGTCAGACTCACGATGCTTTACAACATTGCTCAAACCAAACAAAACTCCCCAAGTATAAATATGACTATTGGAAGTGGTAAGTGTTTTATAAAGAAAAGATAACTATTTGCAGGAAGATCAAAAACCAGGCAAACCTGGGTTTTGCAAGATGGCTCAGCAGGTACGTGTGCTTGCCACCAAGACTAACAATCCGAACTCAAGTCCCAGGACCTACATGGTGGAAGATGAGAACCGACTCTAGCAGGTTGCACTCTGACCTCCATGTGCGTGCTGTGGTGTGCATGCACCATATCATGTCCATTCGCGTACATGCATACAAATGCACGCACACATAAGTAAAAGTAATTCAAACTTTAAAGAGAACAGACAGACCGAACTGTGACCACTGAACTCCAAATAGCGTCTGGGGTGGGGAGGTCAGCAGTGAACATACATAAAGGAGCCTTTGTGGGTGTGGTGTTATGTGCCATGATTGTAAACCTGTCAGGAGTTAAAGTCAGCTAGAAGGCACACTTCTGTGAATGTGATTCCAGAAAAGTTTAGCTGAGGATGGAAGACACAATCTGGATATGACACCATTCCACGAATAAAGAGAAGGTCAGCTGAGCACTGGCTGTCACCCCTCTGCTTCACAACCATGGATGCTATGACCAGCTGTCTCACACTGGCCACCATGTCTTCCCCACCAAGGTGGACTGTATCCTCAAACCAGGAACCAAAATAAACTCTGCTGTGGTGGTTTGAACAAGAATGTCCTTCGTGGGCTTACATATTTGAGTACTTAGTCACAATAGAGTGGAACTGTCTGAGAGGGTTAGAAAGATTAGTATTGAAGGAGGTGTGTCACTGGGGGTGGACTTTGAGGTTTCAAATGCCCACACCAGCCCCTGTCTCTCTTCCTCAGCCTGAGGTTCTCTTAGCTACCATGCATGCCACCGGCCATCATGCTCTCTGCCATGATGACAATTGACTGAATCTCTGAAACTATAAGCAAGCTCCAGTGAAATACTTTCTTTTATAAGAGCTGCAGAGGTCACTGTCATGGTCATTGCTGTAGTATCTCTTCCCAGAAATAGAACACTGTCTAGGACACCTTTCTTAAGGGGATTTTGTCAGGCATTTTTGTCACGGCACTGAGAAAGGTGACGGTCATAAGAGTGTCAGAGGCATGCTAGAAATGTTTCCTGTCTGGTTCTAGATTTGGTTAAACACACAGAACTGTACATGTAAGTCTCATGAACCCCACTGTATCTAAGTTTACCTCTGTCCAAAAGGAAATGTTTAAAAGGAAATATTTTAGTAAATAAATTATTGTGTGTGGCGCTGGCATTGTGGCTTGTTTGGTTTGGTTTGGTTTGGTTTGGTTTGGTTTGGTTTGGTTTGGTTTGGTTTGGTTTGGTTTGGTTTAGTTCGGTTTTTTCCCCAGGCTAGGGGTTGAACCCAGGGACCCAGGGCCTCCTATATACTAGACAAGCACTCTATCCCTGAACTATATTCTCATCCCTTTTTTAACTTTGTTTTGAAGTAGGGAGTTGCTACATTGCTCAAGCTGCCCTTGAACTCATTCTGTAGCCCCAATACTCCCTGAATTTATGATCCTTCTGCCTCAGCCTCCCTAGCACCTCACAGCCTGCACCAACAGGTGTAGACAGTACTTTTCGTCTTTGTTAGTAGTAGTCAGCCTTCAGATCAATGCAGTGGCCAAATCAGCCACAAACATTCACCACAGACTCACTGAGTGTGAGGACATATGTCCTTATTTATGTTGCCACAGTAGTTACATGTGTACCTGTATACACACATGCATAGGATGTGTGTCAATTCTGGATGCTCCTCCTACAACGTAAACTACATTCCTCCCACCAAGATGCCTCTCATCCACTTGAATCCTGGATGTGCTTCCAATTACTGTCACTAGTAGTGTGTTGCAAGTTTTTTTTTAGATTAGGTCATAAATGAACAGAAGGCCTCACCCAGCTCTCTCTGGAGCACATGCCTTCTTAAGACATCTGAAGTCTGGCTTCCCTGAATGTACCACACTGGAGAAATCACAGGGCGTCTGTGATGATTACGGTGCTGAAGAAGCTGTGACTGTTCCCACCTCTGCCTGCCATCTTATTGCCCCCAGGTACCAGATGGGTGAGTCAGGAAGCCTTCAGGATGACCACCATACCAACTGCCAGCAGCTTTATCAGTGGCTGAGTCAAGACTGAGTCAAAAAGGCTGCTCCTCAATTCCTGGCCCTTGGAGACCATGAGATATTAACAGATAATCACCTGGAGTCGGTGTTTGGAATAGTATTTTGTATTATGTATTACGGACATAAGGTGTCTATTTTTGGCATTCAGAAATGAGATGGCACTATAACAAAAAAAAAAAAGAAGAAAGAAAGAAAAAGAAAAGGAAAGCTGAACCAAATCTAAAATTGTGAGGATTCAGGCTGTAAGGACCCTGAGAGCTACGGGGCCTGTGTCCTTCAAGGAGGCAGTGATGATGGTGTACAGAAGTCAGAAAGATAATGTCAGAGGTAGAGAAAGTGGGACCCATGTATATAGTGCACTAGGATGCTCGGATTCCATAAAAAGCACCAGACTCTAGAGGGCTCACATGATAGAAATGTATTTCCCTACAGAGAAACGCAAGAGAGCTGGTGAGATGGCCAAGTGTGTTGACTGAGGTCAGGATTCCTGGGATCCACACAGTAGGAGAGAGCCAGCCCCTGCACGTTGTCTTCTGCCCTCCCCATACCTGCTGCAGCATCATGTACGCCTGCAAATTTACACACAAATAAGCTAATAGACACCCATAAATGTGACGGTGAGAGAGGGCAAACCCTGGCTCCTCTCCTTCTTACAAAGCCCCTGTGCTACAGGACTAAGGTCACCCTGTGGTCTCCCATAACCTTCACCACCTTTCCCTGGGCCTTGTTTCTAAACCCAGCCACACTGGCAGTTTGACTTCCAGTGTGCGCACAGAAGCACTCCTTAACATGCAATGAGAGAGGTATAGCAATGCTGTCTCTTGTTATAAAATGGGAAAGTGTGCCCAAAGAAGTAGGTGGCCCATTAAAGGTGGTTTCCACATTTCCAGGGGGATCACTGAAGGTGCCTCTTGGCTTCTGGATGTTTACGCTAAAACGTGAAGAAGAATCAGACACATTAGAGAAGGGACCATCACGAACAAAGGAGCCAGGGCTTGCTAGCTTTGAAAATAAAGATGTGTTATTTCATTCTGTGTGTAATACTAAAAGTTTAAAATGGCCTCCAGGCAAAAATCAAACACAGGATGCTGTCAGGAAGTATGATCTAATGACAAAGCTGGGGGAACCAATATGAAACCTTTATTAAGGCTGCAGGGATATAGAATGTGATGCTCAGAAAAGAAAACAAAGGAAACGCTCTGGTGGATCCTAGGTATGCTGTCCCACCGCAGCCACAGGAGACTCCAGACAGGAGGGAGATTATCTGTCAGACATCTGCAGTTGTGACTTGTGTCTAATACAGAGAATACCAAGAGGAGCCTTAGAGTTCCACAGGGAGTGCGAGACGTTTGCACTCTGTTAACACTGCCTGTTTGGACTAAAAGGAGAACAGAGGATCACAAGAGAAAAAACAGGTCCTCCAAACCACTCTGTAAACACAGACTGGGAAAATAACCCAGGAGTAAATATTATCTTTTTGTAAAGATTATTTTAATTTTTATCATATATATATATATATATATGTAGAGGCAAGTGTGTCCCTGTGTGTGCGGGTCTGACAGAGGCCAGAAGAGGGCATCAGATCTCCTGAAAACCGAAGTTACAGGTAGTTGTCAGTCATCCATTACTGTGCTGGAAACCAAACTCAGGTCTTCTGGGAGAGCACAAGACACACTTAACTGCAGTCATCTCTCCGGCCCAACACTGGTCATTTCTTATGAGGAAAGTTGACTCAGATTTCTTATGCCTCTGAGCATAGAATCTGGAACTAAAGAACGCCAGGAACCTTTTTCAGGCAGTGTGACTGGCTTCTGACCACATGATTTCAGATGAGCTATGAAGCCCTCTGTACCACCACCCCATTTGCCTTGTCTTCTCTGCTTCTCTTTAACAGGCAGGTGCTGTGTTTTCTCTATTTCTGTCCCACTATTCCAGTACCAGAGAGATGACATGTTTCTTCAGTTCACAGGCCAAGAACCAGAACAACTGTAGAAAAGATATTGTATTTGAGAAATTCACTCAAGAAGCCGTGTCTAACTCTGCACCTGGAGGTCAAAGTAAAGGCCTCTGTGGTGTGAGACCAGCCTCAGAGGCTCATATATTTAAATGTATAGTCCCCAGTTGAACTTCTTGGAAGGATTAGGAAGAGTGGCCTTATTAGAGGAGGTATGTCACTGTGAGGTTTAAAACACCCACAAGGCTCAGTCTCTCTCTCTCTCTGTCTCTCCCTCTCTGTCTCTCTCTGTCTCTGTCTTTCTCTCTGTCTTTGTCTCTTTCTGTCTCTGTCTTTCTCTCTGTCTTTGTCTCTTTCTGTCTCTGTATCTCTCTCTGTGTCTCTCTCTGTCTCTGTGTGTGTGTCTGTGTGTGTGTTTCTGTGTGTGTGTCTGTGTGTGTGTCTGTGTGTGTGTTTCTGTGTGTGTGTGTCTGTGTGTGTGTGTCTGTGTGTGTGTGTATGTGTGTCTGTGTGTGTGTCTGTGTATGTCTCTGTGTGTGTGTCTGTGTGTGTGTATCTGTGTGTGTGTGTGTCTGTGTGTGTGTGTGCCCGCATCCTAGGGATCAGGATATAGCTCGAAGCCACTGCTCCAGCCCATTCCTGCTGTGTGCTGCCACACTCTCAGCCATGGTGATAACAGACCAACCCTCTAACACTATAAGCAAGTCCCCAGCTAAATGCTTTTATGAGTTGCCTTGGTCATAGTGTCTCTTCACAGCAAAATAACAGTCTTCCAGACCACCATGAACTGAAGACTGTGGCTTTCTCAAATCTTCTGGCCTTCAGCACCAAATTGGGACACTGAAGCATCTACAGATTCTAAGCCTCTCCAGCATGCTGATGACCACCATTGATGGACTACCCAGCTTGGAGCCAAGCTAGTGAATACATTTTATAGATATATATTCATGCTATCAGTTTTGTTCTTCCGGAGACCCTGACTAATAAAAAAAAATGTAACCAAAATAAATACCTGACCTAAACAGCTCAAGAAAAAAATTTCTTCTAGCCCATGGTTTCAGAGGGTCTCTAAGCTCCTTAGGCCCAAACATTCTGGCAGTAGTTGTGATGGTTTAAATATGCTTGGCCCAGGGAGTGGCACTATTTGGAGGTGTGACCTTGTTGGAGGAAGTGTGTCACTGTGGGGTGGGCTTTAAGACCCTTGTCCTAGCTGCCTGGAAGCCAGTTTTCTCCTAGAAGCCTTCAGATAAAGATGTAGAACTCTCAGCTCCTCCTCCACCATGCCTGCCTGGATGCTGTCATGCTCCCACCTTGATGATAATGGACTGAACCTCTGAACCTGTAAGCCAGCCCCAATTAAATGTTGTCCTTTATAAGAGTTGCCTTGGTGATCACGGGGTCTGTTCACAGCAGTGGAAACCCTAAGAGTGAGCAAAGGGGCTTCTTTACCTCATGGGACAAGAAATGAGAGAGGAGTCTGGGAAGGCCTTGAGCGAGATACAGTTCCCGAAGGCACAGTGCCAATGAGCTACTCCTTCACCTGGGCCGTCGTATGTACTTTTATGCTACAGCCTTTGCTCCGGAATCTGCCACTCTATCAACCTGGCTACTACTCATAACACCAGGCTTTATCTCCTACCGGTACTTCACTGCCTCCCAGTAATGGCTTTACATTAGATGCCATCAATTTCCCAAAGATGCATCCATAGGTAACCAGATGCCCAACACATGAGTTTCTGGGTGAATCTCATAGTCAAATCATAATAACATCAGCCTCCCAAGATTCTTGTCTCCTGCTACTGATTCCTTCAGACCAACACCCGCCCCCACCAAAACACACATACACACACACACACACACACACACACACACACACACACACACAGAGGTTCTATGTGACAAATGCAACCAGAAGAAATAAGGCATTGGACCCTCAGACTTTGTTCTCTCAAAGACCCTTGCCACCATGGTGTGAGAGACTCATGCTGCTCTGTGGAGCAGAACGGGGTCCTTCGTTTAGCCAACCCCACCACACTACTCCTGTGTGTGAAGCCATATGGGTGGGGTCTTCCAGCTCCAGGCAGCATCTGACTGCAAACTCAGGAGCGTCTCTAGCCCAGGATCCCGTCTGTTCCAGAAACTCCATCCTAAAGCAACAGGAACAGTTGTCTAAGGACAGAAAATTGGGGTCGATTTGTTTCACAGCAGAGGATACCTAACACGACTTTGTAGTATACTTGAAGAGAATTTGGACATACTGGTGGTCACAAAGGAGAACTAGTTTCAGAGAAGTCATGCAGACACTGGTAGACACAGTGCAGGGCAGCCTGAAGATCCCTTGTCCGCCATGTCAAAGGGCAGTTTCTCTCTCCTGCTGGTATGGACACTGAGTTCTGAGGTGAGGTGCCTAGGGCTGTGAGCCAACAGGAGACAACTTTAATAGGGGATAGGTGCCCTCATCAGGAGATATTTCCTTTTTCATGTATTTATTTATTTACTTACCTATTATGCACACATACACACACACGCATGCACGCACACACATACGCACACACACTAGGTGCACATTTGGCAGCCAGAGAACAACTTGTAGGAGCCAATACTCTCCTCCTATCGTGTAGGTCCACGAGCTCAGACCTTCAGCCTTGCAGCAGGCTCCTTTACTGCCTAGCTATTTTGCCAGCCCATGAGAGGTATGTTCTCACCAGCACTAACCCTATGGCTTTGCTGGGAAGAGGCTTTTCCATCTGCTGAGGGCTCTTCAGCATTTAGTCTGTCATCAGGTAACAGAGGCAAGCTGGGGATTATCACCCTCTAACACAAAGCCAAGTCAGAAGCCAAGTTCCCTCTAAAGAACTGGGTATCCAGGCCCTCAGTGGTTTCTTCTAGGAGCTATGTCTTTGGAATCCAAATGGCCTAGAGTTCAAAATACCTGGGTACTGAGCTATAACACACATTAAGAATCGGCGTGTAGGGAGAATGCCAGCCAATGACTCATGTTGGGGACCTCAATGAGTAACAACAGACTTTGGCTACCTCAAAACCATCCTTCACCCCCTCTGAAAAATCTGCGCCCCAGTTGCCAAAACCTGACTAGAACCAGAGCCGGATTACATCCCTCTGTAGGAGTAACCTCAGGTCTCTCTGGGTCTCTGAGCCTCATCCATGTTCTGTGGAATTAGCATCACTGGTCTCTGAGACTCTGCCGTGGTAGGTTCCTGAGAAATTTGTGGAACATCCCATACTGATGTTGGCAGAATAATAAATGTCCACTCCTGTCTTGAAGCTCCAATCTACAAGATCAATGCCAGACAGGAAATTGCTGGTGGTAATTTATTCCTAATTCTCCCACCATGGGACTTGTTTAATATACATTGCTACATGAACTCTTATAAAACATTGAACTGACAGACATGGCTTCTGCCAGCTTCCTCAGCCCCCCTGACATATGCTCCCCTTTCTGCCAGGCCTCCCCGGAGTGGAGCCTCTCTGGAACAGCAGCTGTGATCAAAAATAGCCAGAGAGCCAGGCGGGAGGTCATTCATGAAAACAACCCAGCCTATAAACTAAAGTCACTAAAGAACAAAGCATTGCAAAAAAGAAGAAGAAGAAATGAGCAGGCTATTGTAATGTTACAAAATCCCTTCATCAATCTGTACCTTTGTATAGTTCAAAGGAGGAAATTAATTAAAATAGTTAGAGGAAGGAAATTAATTAAACCATCAAGCAGACAAGATATCCAGTTCTGTCCACTTCGCCTCACCTGTGCGAGTCTGGCTTCTCCAGATAAACAGAATCAATGGGAAAAGAAATCAGAGAGAGGTTTGCTATAGCAAATTGGTTTACAGGGTGAAGGAGGTAGAGAGTCAGCAAGACGGACATCCAAGAGAGAGAGGGTACATCCACAGTCCAGTGCAAACCCAAAGGTGGAAGATGGGTGTTCCGGTTCTGAGTCAGGCAAAGAGAACAAAGTCTTTCCTTCTCACTTCAGGCCTTAGGTAGGTTGGCTGAGGCTCGCCCACATCAAAGAGGGCGGCTCCGTTACCCAGTCCACTAAGCCAGATATGAAGTCATCCAAAACACCTTTAAAGACATACCCAGAAATAATATCTACCCAAATGCCTGGGCACTATCAATGAACTCAAATCATAAAATTCTCCTTTAAGGTTTAAGGATCACTCTGAGAAACCTCTCTGAGGAAGTGGGGTCTGGAAAGTAACCATACTAGTGCCACATCTAGAATGCTGGACTTGTGCTGTGGGGCCATTTCTTTTCTATCGAAGCATTCTCTCCAGATGTTCATAAGATTAAGGAAGTAGGCAAACCATACCAACCTGGAGAAGTTATCAAAACTTAGAAGCTTGGAAGCCGTAACCATCTCCAGGGAGAGAGGGGTCCCCCAACTAGTAGAGATACTTACAAGCCACACATGGGCTCCAAAAATACAGCTTTCATGGGTCACTGTCCATGCTGCAGTGGGCCTTAGAGAACTGCTGCTGCCTTTGAGTCACTGTGTTCCTGTATGGAAACCCAGGAAGGCTCCCGTAAGAAACCCCAGGAAGCTCTCTGGTCCCAAGCCAGACTAGGCTGGAACCATTTCTTTGGTCTGTCATTAGTTCCTTGGATGAACAGATACTTGTTTACACCTGTCCAGGAAAAGTCCAAGTTAGAACCAAACTAAGACTACATTATATGGCAACCATTACAGGTACATGGAGGAGGGTCAGGCGTCCATCTTTCTTTACCACGGCATTCTCTTCAGTGGCATCTAGAACAAGAAAAACACAGAAATTCAGAAACAAAATAATAAACTCAGCCACATGAAGGCTGTGTTTTGATTCCCCTAGAGCAGATATGTATGAGGGCTTTGGGCAAGCAGTGTGTCCATTCTAAATAAGGTCCCTGGTGTGACCAAGCCGTGGGCTAGCTCAGAAGCAGAGATGGTCTTGCGGAATATGCACAATCAAGACAAAGTAGGTGACTGGGGATCTGGATGATGCTTAAATAGCTCCTGTCTAAGGAGGTCAATGTTACCCCGGGGAGCCAGGTTGATGAGCATGCAGCCCCTCCTTACACGGTGCTTCTCCTTATGACTGTTGAGCAAATGGAATACAAGGAGCCAGCTTCTGAGCTGACTACTGCTGTCCTTGGCTCTGTGACAAAGCGCCTGACCTACAGGAGCAGTGCTTTATTTTTTGACTCAGAGTTAGACTTCAATGATTCATGGCAGAGGAGGCCTGGTCTGGGGAGCAGGGGTGTCTGTGATGGGGGTTCACGGCAGCAGATCTTCACCAGGAGACTGGGAAGGGAGTCTAGAGCAGGACTAGAAGGCAGGCCAGGCCATAATCCTCAAAAGCCTGTGCCCAGTGACTCACCTCTGCCAGCCCAGCTCCCACCTCCTAAAATTCCAGAATCTTCCCAAAACAGCAGCACCAGCTGGAGAGTAGGTAACCAGACACCTGCCTACAAGAGCATCTCACGTGCAAACCATGATACCAACCTTTCGGCCACTAGCACACTTAATTGTTTGATTAGTTAGCGAACTCCAGTTGTGAGGATTTCCCCTACACAAGGACGCTGGCACCAGAGTCCTCCATCTCTTATGAATCATAAAGGGGTACATCCTGAAGAGCCCGAAGCACTTAGTTTCCCTACCTGTTCTGGTCCTGAAGATACCAATCCAGATCTCAGTCTTTTGGCCAAGCTTTTCACAGGCCCAGCTTCCCCTAACGGTGAATACCAGGACATTTCCCTCCACTTCGGCCCTGCACTAGGGGGACTAGAGCAGGCAGTTCAGATGTGTCTCCAAAGAAGATGAGTACAGGACCAGCCAATAAAAGCATGAAAAGTTGCCCAACATTATGAGTCACTAGTGATAGGCCCATCATACCTCATACTTCATAACTCATAGGATGGCAGCTATCAGAAAGAAGCAAAGGGCTGGTGAGATAAAAGCATGTGCTGTTCAAGATTAATGACTTGACTTCGGTTCCCAGAACTTAGCCACAGTAGAGTTGTCCTCTGACCTCCACAGTCATTCAATGGCAAACACACATGCCTGCTTCTCAAAATGTTCGCAACAAACACACATTAAGTTAAGCAGAAAAAAGGAAGAGGAGGATGAGGAGAGGAAGAAGAACAAGAAGCAGAAGCAGCAGGAAATTCATCGTGATGGCACATGCCTACAATCCCTTGTACACAGGAGACTAAGGCAAAACAATCACATGTTTGAAGCCAGCCTTCATTCCCAAGCTAGCCAAGGCTATTCAGAAAGAAGAAAGAAAATGAGGATAGGGAAAGTGAAGGAGGTGGAGGAAGAGGCGAGGTGAGCTGTGATTCAGAGAAGTCAGACAGTGTGTGCATTGCTGGTGAAACTATAGAATCACCATGGAAACCCATCTGACCGTGGCTTCCGTGCCAGCCATCTATGTGCACACCTGTTAGAACTGAAACCAAGGACTCCAACACACACTTGTGCACCAGTGTTCATGACAGCAAATCATTATAGCCAAAGTAGAGACAGCCCAGTGTCCGTCTGCAGATAATTAACAAACTGGTGTCTATACAGAAAAGGGAGCGGGAAGAAAAAGATTCTAATCCAGGCGCGGACTGAATGATCCTTAAAAACATTTTGCTGCATCTAATAAGCTGGATGCAGATATACAGATATCTATAATCTAAAACTACCTAAATGGGTTGCAGCGTAGTGGCCGCCGGTGTGGCAAGGGGGATAGAGAATTAGCCTGCATCGTGGGTAGTTTCTCATAGGGAAGACAGAGACGTTCTAGGAATAGCAGTTAGCAGAGTGACTCAGCAGGGAAAGCTGCTGGCCATACCAGCCAGGTGGCCTGAGTTTGATCTCCAGGACCCACAAAGAGGTACAAGGAGAGGAGGGCCTGGCAGATCGTCCTCTTGCCGCTGCTCTGCTCAGAAGGAGCAGTAACCCCCGCCTCCCAGGAATGGTGCAAAGCTATTATATGTGGGATATGGCTCTCCCAGCAAGCCAGATACTATCTGCCTTCACTTTTATTGATCAGGAACATCATTACCCATTCGTCACACATGCTTTGAAAGTCATTTCCAATTCTGGGCCCTAGGAAAACAGCAGAGAACGAGGGAGGCGCTGTGTGGCCTCAGACAGCAACAGCCAGAGTGGAAGGGGCAGGCAGGCAGTGAGCAATGTGATCGCCACACGCCTGCCCAGCTCAGGGCATGCCAAGGGCTTTCAGGCAGAGTCGGAGCTCCTCTGAACCATCGAGGTGGCTCTCCCAGAGGCAACAAGAACAGTAAAGTTGAGCCCTGAAGGCCAAGAGGGGTCCGTGGTGCTAAGTACAGAGAAGGTGATAGGGCGGGGGAAGGGGGGTCGCTCACAAGCCACTGGCTTACACAGTTAGAGAAAGCCTCAGTACAGCCTGGGCATGTTGAGCACATCCAGATGAGGCTTCTCTCTGTCCTTCGTCAAGTTTGGAAAATTGAAGAAGATGAATTGAAATTAGCAGACATGACACCCCATCCTGGCTCTGGTGTTCTCTGGGCAAATCTCACCCAACCCTGCCTCTCACTCATCAACTGTGGAAAAAGAAAAGTGTGCTGATTTTGATTTGGGGCTCTGTGTGTGTACCTGAGTGTATACGTGTGCATGCATGCTCATGTACATGCATTTGTGCATGTGTTATGCACAGATATAAATTTATGCATGTCCGTTGGAAGCCAGAGGATAACCCCAAGTACCATTTCTTTTCAGATACTATCTGCCTTGTGTTCTGAGCCAGGATCCCTCACCAAGGCTTGGGCTTGTCTAAGGATTCAGTCAATCCCTGCCACCCCAGTGCTGGGATTCTAAGTGTACACCATATTATCCAGCTTTTTGTGTGAACACTTGATCAAATTCAGGTCCATGCTCGCAGGCAAGCACTGTACTGTCTGAGCTTTGTCCTTCACTCAGCCAACATTTACCAAGAGCCTTCCACCTAGCCAGCCCTGCTAAGACATGACTGTTCAATGCAGGATGCCCTCGCTCTCACAGAGCATGCCTTCCAGAGGAAGAGAGGTGAGCGGTAGACACACTAGGCACATAATGGGAACAGAAATAACATACATCTTTGAAAGAGCTATGGATTAGAGGAGATGGGGATGGCTTCATTATAAATAGTGCGATTCAAGGAGAAGCAGGCTACACTGAGAGGCATAGTGAAGTTGTAGAGTTCAGATTATAGCACAGTCTGGAAAAGGGGCCACAGAGCCAAGGAAATGCAGGAGAGGCAGAGAGTGCACGACAGGTAGGAAACCAGGAAGCCAGCCCCACTTGCAGCAGAGCATGAAAATGAGTGTCATGTGGAAATGAAGCCAGAGGGATAACCAGGATGGTCAAGCAGAGGGTAGAGAGCTTGCTAGGCTTATAAAGTTCTTCTCTAAATGGCTGCAAGGTTCCCACCTCCCACCTCCAGTACCCCTTTAATTTACGTGGGGCACGGGGAGTAGGTTCATCGTACTCATGCCAGCCCCACCTCATCCTCCAGCTGGGTGCTGCTGTGGCATTGTCCCCAGAACAGCCGCCATGTGTCTTGGCACTGAACTTGGCAATCAAGACTCAGGCTTGCAGCGTGGCCCCAGAGCAGGCAGGCCCGAGGATCTGTGGCCTGCCCCCTCCCTCAGCAGGGCTCCCACTCCCTCTCTCCAGCTGGGCACAAAGGAAATAGAGAAGAAAGCAGTGCTGAGCAGTGTTCTGGATTGCTGGCGATTTTCCCCCTCCAGCTAATGCTATTTCCTACTAATTGATCCTGATTGCTCACTTCCATCATTTGGAAACCCATGCCAGCCCTCAATTGCTCTCTGAGCCTCTGAAAAGTAAAAAATCACTAGGCTTCTAACTGCACAATAATTACCTCAGCGTCACAAGGCTAACCAGGCCCCTCACCTTAGTTTATTACCTCTCTCCTCTTTCCAACCTGGAGAAAAATATGAATCGATACAAGCAGTCATTTACTCTCCACGTACCAGCTGCTCTCCGAAGAGTTTGTCGGGGGCCTTTTAAAGCCCACTTCCTCTTTTGCACGCTGCTCAGCAAGTGGCTTTGTCTTTCTCCCGGCCATTGATTACTGCATCTCATTAGGGTAGGCTGGTTCTGTGCTCCTAAGAATTAGGAGCAAATTAGCCAACATCAAGCAGCTTCAGCTCAACTCAGCCAGTTGAACATTCTAGGTGAATGGGGGTGACCCCAAGAAGGGTTTCTAGACAGGGGTTCAGCCTTGAGACTCAGTCATACTCTGTGTCACTGACTCTGGATTTATTATGGTTTGAATATGACATGTCTGCCACGGACTCCTGTGTTGTGTGCTTGGTCCCCAGCTAGTGGCACTATTTTGAGAAACAGAAACTTGCAACCTGCAAGCTGTGGACTGGCCAAGGATAGCTATGAACGAAGCTCAAGCGTGTGTGTGTGTGTGTGTGTGTGTGTGTGTGTGTGTGTGTGTGTGTGAGATTTTCTTTCTTGAAATCAACTGTGTTATTCTGCATATGAACTTTGCATTTGACAAGGTCATTGTCTTAGGGTTTTATTGCTGCCATGACTGTGGTAACTCATATAAAGGAAAACATTTAACTGGGGCCGTCTTACAGTTTCAGGGGTTTAGTACATTATCATCATGGCGGGAAGCATGGTGGCATGCAGGCAAACATGATGCTGGAGAAGAAGCTGAGAATCCTACATCTTGATCTGCAGGCAGCAGAGACTTCAAGACACACTGGGTGCAGCTTGAGCATATACAACCTCAAAGTCCACCTCCCTGGTGACACTTCCTCCAACAAGGCCACATCTCCTAATAGTGCCTTTCCCAAAGGGCCAAGCTTTCAAACTCACAAGTCTGTAGGGGCCACTCTTATTCAAGCCACCACAGTCATATAATGTCAAAAAAGTTGGACACATCTGCAGGGCAAGGCCTAACTGGAGAACATAGGTCCCTGGGGTGTTGGTCTTAGGAGCTGTAGCTTGTCCCAGACACATTCTCAATCTCCTTTCTTCTCTTTCCTCTCCTCCCACCCCATCTCTCCCCTTTCCTCACAGATCTGAGCCACACAGATCTGAGCATGAATCCTATTAGAACCACTTCCATGCTGCCTTGGACAAGAACCCCACCTAGTGTTGAGTCTTACAGAGGGGTCATTGGAAGTTGTACTACATACAATAAGATCTGTAAGGATGTGGCCTTAAGCTATGCTGGGTCTCTGTCCTCAGAACAGGCCATTGAAGCCACTGAAAAACTAGTTTGAAGTTGAGGCTAAGAGAACAGGTTTTTGAAAGGAAAAAAATGGGAATATGGTTCTCAGTGTCCAGTCCAGAGTCATGAGGTACCCTAGTCAGACAAGGGGGATGTGACAGTGCCCAGGGAAGTGGACCTTGAGCTCCAGGGACATAGTGCTAAAGACAAAAACAAAAACAGAGCTAAGTGCCCAGACCAGAAGTCAGACTTCAAAGATCCAAATCCTATTTTGACCAATGATGAGTTAGAGCTTCGGCTGGTTTTGATTTTCATCTTCAGTCTTTATTTGGAACATAAGTAGAGGCACCTGGCAGATTTCTTAAGGTTTGTGCCTCAGTTTCTCATTGATAATATAAAGCTGGTCCTTACCCTTCCTGGGGTTGTTGTGGAGTTAAAATGTGGGAACCTGTGAATTGCTATGTACACACACACACACACACACACACACACACACACACACACCATTGTAACAGGTTAGCCCTCATTTGTGAGTGTGCCTTTGAAGGGTATAACTTGTCCCTGTGATCTTGATCTCTTTGACCTACTTCTTCCAGTCAAGCCTAAGCCCATTGCTGGCATCATCTGCAATTATGAATCCATCAGTGAGTGAATCTATGGCTGAGGTCAGAGCCCTGAAGACCTACCTACCCACTTCCCAGTAGTCCCATCAGAATACTGAACTGGGAACTAAGCCTCAACACAGGAGCCTTTTGAGGTGGTCCTGCAATGTCTGTGGTGGTATAATAAACGTTCCCCCATAGGCTCATGTATCTGAACACTTGGTCCCCAGTTGGTGGATATGGAACCTTTGGTGGTGGGACCTTGCCAGAGGTAGCATGTCACTAGGGGTGAGCTTTGAGGATTTATAGTCCCTCCTCACTTCCTGTTCTCCCTCTCTACTTCCTGTGTATGGATGAAAATGTGTTCACCTAGCTTCTTGTTCCTGGCTATCATACTATCTGCCACACCATGATGGATTCTTTTCCCTCAGAAAGGTAAGACAAAATAAAACCTTTCTTCTTTAAGTTGCTTTTTGTCCTAGTATTTTATCACAGCCACAGAGAAGGAACTAATATAACACCTAAACTACAATGTGTGCTCTGAATAAAAGCCTCTGACTTTCCAACCCCATATATTAACTTTAGCAAGCTGCTTTTTCCCACCTCCAACCAACAATCATCTTGCCTTCCTGCCTGGTCTATTCATGTCCAGCCACACACCCCTCTTCTCCTGCTGCAGACCATTGTGTCAGCGCCTCTCCTGACTGCTCCTTGTCTTCCCATCTCTACCCTCAACTTCTCTAATCCACTTATCACACTACCAGCAAAGGGAGTGCCATAACTCATAAATCTGGTCAAATTGTTCATTTCAGACCATTCCACTGGGCCCTTCCACGTGTCTACCAGCATGATTTAAAAATCCCATTAGACACTCTGTATTTTCTTACAACCTATTTACTGTCTTCCATGGCCACTCCCTATTTCAGTAACGCTTAACTGCTTATTGTCAACAAACCATAAGATATGTACACACACACACACACACACACACACACACACACACACACCACGGTGAAATGGCATGCTACTGTCTCCCCCATGGTCTGAGCCTCTCTGGTTCCCCTGAAGCACTAAGACAAGGATGCTTCAGCCCAACTCCCAGAATTTCTGCCAATGAGAACTAGAATTTATAGATGACTAGCTCACTAAGGCCAGAGCACACATTTGAGAACCCCCTAAGCCCTTTCTATACCTCTGGCTCAGGAAACAGCCTGCCAGCCAGACAAACCACCAAGATGACTCTCGCTAAGAATGCTAAGCACTCTCCAAGCTAACAAAGACTGAACCTTCCATCGCTGTTCAATCCTACAATACCTCTTGGTCAAATTAAGAAATGGCCAAGATTGGAGCAAATTAACAAACTGGAAAACGCCAAGCCCATCTCAAAGTGTTAACAGTATTAATGTTGTATGACGGTTGTCTCCTCTCCGCCTGCCACGGTGAAGCTGAGTACCCAGAGGCCAGCAGTGCGGAAACGCCGCTCCACTCAGCCACGCTTCACATCCCCTGCACCAGACATCTCCACAATCCTAACTGGATAACAGCCACTCCCCCTGCCAGCCCCCTTGGGAAATCACTGCCTCGGAAATGTTTTCACACTGATGACAAGAGAAACCGCTGTAATCTGTCATTATAGAAATATCCAATTATCAAGCCACCGAGTGACGCCTGCAGCTTCCCGTCACCGCTCGCCAATAGGCTGGGCTCAGCTAGCACACCTGTCAGAGCCAGGCCTGCCGCCTCCGCCAGAGACGAGCCTGGAGTACCTCACCTGGAACCGGGACTGTTTAGCGGCTCCTGCTCTGAGGGAAGCAAAGTCTCCAAGGCCATCTCACAGTACCACCCTTGACACAAGTACAGAAAGGACAGACAGTGAGCCTCTCTATGCCTCAGAAGAGCTCTCCGAGAGGCCTGTCAGCAGCCTGGCATAAGCCCTTTATGCAATAAAGGATTGGAGAGGCCTGTGCTAAGTTATAAAGGAATTTGAGAGGTTTGGTTGTTTTTTTGTTTGGTTGATTGGTTGGTTTGGTTTTGTTTTGTTTTGTTTTGTTTTGTTTTGTTTTGTTTTGAGACAGAGTCTCAGTAGGTAGCCCTGACTAGTCTGGAAGCCAGAGATCTATTTATCTGCCTCCCAAGTGCTGCTTACGATTAAAGGCACATACTACTGTACCAGCTTTTTCCCCCCTTAAGAAAGATTCATGTAGAGCCCAACCTGGCCTTGAACTCACTATGTGGTTAATGATCACCTTGAACTTCTGACCCTCCTGACTCAACTCCCAAGTGCTGGGATTACAAGCATGTGCCTCTACACAGGTTTGTATGGTGATGGGGCTTGAACCCAGGACTTTACGAGTCCTAGGTAAGTATTCTACAAACTGAGCTACTCGTTCAGTTTGTGTCTCTGAGGCGCCCTAGCTACACGGCCTGTGAGACACACTTTGGACAGGCTCCTTTGTTGATGGAAGGCGCTGAGGAGGAAAACAATTAAAATCAGCTAACCCAGTACAATAATAACAGCCAAGTGTATTAGTTACGTTTCCATGGCTTCAATTAAACACCATGAGCAAGGCAACTTATCAAAGAAAGCATGTAACGGGGTTTACGTTCTAGAGAGTTAGTCTGTGAGGGCTGAGCAAAGTACAGCCGCAGAGACTGCTGAGAGTGTACATCTCCAACCATAAACAAGACACAGAGGGTGCCCTGAAAATGGCATGAAGTCTTTCAAAACCTCAAAGCTCATCCCCAGTGACATACCTCCTCCCACAAGGCCACACCTAGTGATCCTTCTCAAATAATTCCACTGACCAGTGACCACGTATTCAAACATGTGAGCCCATAGGGGCCAATCTCATTTAAACCACCTGTCTTAGTTAGGGTTATTATTGCTTTGGTGAAACACCATGACCAAAGCAACTTATGGAGGAAAGGGCTTCTTTGGCTTGGACTTCCACATCCTAGCTCATCACTGAAGGAAGTCCTGGCAGGAACCTGGAGGTAGGAGCTGATGCAGAGGCCATGGAGGAGTGCTGCTTACTGACTTACTCCACATGGCTTACTCAGCCTGCTTTCTTATGGAACCCAGGACCACCAGCCCAAGTGTGGCACCACCCACCATGGACTGAACCCTCTCCCATCAATCACTAATTTAAAAAATACTCTATAGGCTTGTGTCTATACAGCCTGATCTTATGGAGGCATTTTCTCAATAGAGGCTCCCTTCTCTCTGATGACTTCAGCTTGTATCGAGTCGACATAAAACTAGCCATCATGACCGTCCTCTTGTCAACCTGACACATAAACACATCACTCTTACTGTTAAGCCACAGCCTTGCCTTTCCTTTTCACCCCCAAGAGCACACATTAATATGAACAGTACAAAATATTCCAAGTCTTATAAGTCCCACAGTCCTTAAAAACTCAAACACTTAAAAGTACAAAATCTCTTTAAAATAACCAAACTCTTTTAAAATTCAATGTCTTTGTAAAACTCTAAAAATCTCTTTAAAATTTAATGTCTCTCAACTGTGAGCTTCTGTAAAAATTAAGAATAATTTCTTACCTTAAGAGGGAAGAGCTACAAATCTGAACAAACCAAAACCAAACTCCGAAGAGTATAAATAACTTGAGAGTGTAAATAACGTCTGGACCTGCTCACAATCTCCTGGGCTCCTCCACACCTGTCCTCTGCTGCAATACAGCATGTTTTCTAGGCCCCTGGTGGCTCTACTGCACCATTGCTACTGTTCTTGGTGGTTATCTCATGGAACTGGTATCGCCAACTGGTCTCTTGCTGCATTTGGCCTGAAGCTCGCCAAGAGCATCTCCAGTGCTCTTTTCTGCTCCAACCCTGCCATGCAGTGCCAAGCCTAAGCTGCTCTGCATGACCCCTTCATGCCTTCAAAACTGGAAGCACCTGAGAGACTTGGTCTTTCAATGACCAAGTTCAGCTGCCAGCATGAGGTACAACCTTGGTGGGTTCTGGAACATAGGTTCTGTGTGCTGACTCTTAAGAAACCCTTTCCAGGGCTGGAGAGATGCCTCAGTGGTTAAGAGCACTGATGTTCCTCCAGAGGTCCTGAGTTCAAATCCCAGCAACCTCATGATGGCTCACAACCATCTGTAATGAAATCTGGTGCCTTCTTCCTGTGTGTCTGAAGACAGCTACAGTGTACTTACATATAATAAATAAATCTTTTTAGAAAGAAAGAAAAGAAGGAAGGAAGGAAGGAAGGAAGGAAGAAAGAAAGAAAGAAAGAAAGAAAGAAAGAAAGAAAGAAAGAAAGAAAGAAAGAAAGAAAGGCAGAAAGAAAGACAGAAAGAAAGCGAGCAAGCCTTTCCAGAAGATTTTACCTCAAGGACACTGGTTTCTTCTTAATCACTGCTAATTTCTCAGACCCAGCTAGCCAGCCTCAATTGTCACAGTAATGCAATGGTTTTGCTTCAGTGGTGTTCCTTTTAATGATGGCTGATTCTTTAGTTTCAGCTGATCAGAACCACAGAATTTTTTTAACCCAAAATATGCAAGTTTTTCAGGGACTCAAACATTCCCTCCAGAACTTTATTCACAGGCCAGGACTCCATGGTCTGCATTTCTCTCAACATTCTTATCTTCCAAGCTCCCACAGAACAGCTCACTGAGCCTTGAATGTTCAATGGCTTTTCTACTCCAAAGTTCCAAAGTCCTTCCACAATCCTCCTAGAAAAATGAATCAGATTGTCACAGCAGTTTCTGCCTTAATTAGGGCTACTATTGCAGTGTTTAAACATCATAACCAAAGTAACTTGGGAAGAAAAGAGTTTGCTTGGATCACAGTTCTATATTCGTTGAAGGAAATCAAGACAGGAACTCAAGCAGGGCAGGAACCTGGAGGCAGGAGCTGATGAAAAGGCCATGGAGGAATGCTGCTGACTGATTGCCTCCGTGGCTTGCTCAATCTGCTTCCTTACAGAGCCTAGTGGTGACACCACCCACAGTGGGCTAGGCCCTCCCCCATAAGCCACTAATTTAGAAATTTCTCTACAGGCTCCCATGCAGCCCCATCTTATCGAGGCATTTTCTTAATTGAGGCTCCCTCCTCTCAGATGGCTTTAGCTTATGTCAAGTTGACATAAAACTAGCTAGCACACACCATACAAATATTTAAAGGTACTGAACGCTAGTTAATTCACAACCACCCTGCAAAGTAGATGCTTAGTATGATGCCTATCTTATAGATGAGGAAACTCATTTCAGTCACCTTTCTGTGGCTGTGATAAAATATCACCACCAAAGGCAACTTACAAAAGGAAGGATTTATTTGGGCTTATGGTTCCAGCAGGATAAGTGTCAGACCCTCCTGGGTCCCCTGCAGTATTTTGACCCCAGCTGAAGCCCTGCTGATGCATATAGAAGCCTTTTGTTCCTAACAAAGGAACTCCCTGGCCCAGTAGCAACACACCTGGGTGGTACACCTGGGGGATAGTAAGGGAATTGGTTGGTGACTTGTGATTTGTAGTCCAACTCCCCAACAATGGTCAGCACCAGCTGTGAAAGGAAGTCCAAGGATCTAGCAGTTGCTCAGTCCCACAAGGCAGGCAGGCAAAGAATTCCTTCTTATAATGTTCTTATGTAGGTCTCCAGCAGAAGGTATGGCCCAGTTTAAAGTTGTGTACCAGCACGCATGGGTCTGGGACTTACTTTGTCCCAGATGACCTTGAACTCAGAGATCTCCCTGCCTTAGTCTCCTGGAGTTCATAGCCACTATGTCTCAAGATCTCCATGCCAAAATCCAGGTCAGAAACTTGTGTCTCCCAGCCTCAAGATCAAGATCATAGGTGAGCCTTCCAATTCTGGATTGTAGTTCATTCCAGATATAGTCAAGCTGACAACCAGGAATAGCCATTACATATGCTATAAAAAGATGAGCAAACATACACACACACACACACACACACACACACACACCTAATAAAGTTAGATGGGTAGGAAGTGGGGCAGGATCTGGAAGGAGTTCAGGGAAAGGAAAGATTATGATCAAAACATATTGTTTGAATCTTTTAAAATAATAATTAATTAAAATTACACAACCAAGAATGAAAGCCTGAATTCATCAATCATTTTTAAACAGTGATAGTCCTTGCCAGATGTGGTGGCACACAGCTTTAATGCAAACACTCGGAAGGCAGATGCAGGCAAGTATCTGGTGTTTGTGACCTAGCAAAGTACATACTTGAAGCCCACCCTCTCCCTAATGACTGGGGAGGAATTTCTATACAGCATGCAGATTCTGGTCATCTGAAAGCATTGTGTTCATTGTAAGGCAACAGAAGCTCAGGGAAGTCCCCTCTGCACCACGTCCCTTACTTGGGAAGCTGCTCTGACTTCTTAGTGGTGTGTTTGGAATATGACATTTCCCCTGGGATATGTGTCACCTGGTGACAGTATTCTGAAAGTTCACGGGACCTATAGCAGGTTGGGCCCTGTGGGAAGAAGTAGGTCAATGGAGGCCCGCCCTGAGGTTTTATAACCTAGTCCCACCTCCTGTCCACTTCCTGCTTCCTGTCCCTCCAAGATGTAAGGGGATGAAGAGTCCCAGCCACACTCTTCAGCCACCATGGAGCTGCCTGCCTCCATGCCTTCCCCTCCATGATGTACTGTCTCCCCTCAACCATGAGCGAAATAAGTCCTTCCTCCTGCCAGTTACTCCTTGTCAGGTATTTGGTTGCTGCAACAAGAAAAGTAATCAACATGCTTAGTGTTGCCATCTTTAACATGAAGGCTGTGAGAGGGGCACTCCAAGGACACAGCTTAGTACAGTACATCTTGGGGTCAAAGTGCAACATAAGGCACAGAAAGGGACTGTGAATCCAGGGTCTCTGCCTACAGAGTAGGGCCAGCTCTTTTACCATGGAGAGGCAAAAAGAAAGAAGACAAGGAAAGGAGCAGAGATGAAGGGGAGCAATTAGAAGCAATCTCTCGAAGTGTATTTAATATTCCACTCCATATGTATCAAGCACATCTTTCACTAAATACCCTCGGATACAGCCACATCCCTGGGGAATTAGTCTACCGCCAATGTTTGCTCCATCTGCCCATGGCAAAGCTGTATTTCAGAGGCAAAAGATGAGCTAACATTAGACTTCAATGTCAGGAATAAAAAGCAAATAACTTTGGGCATGAGAAACAAGAAATAAGAGTGGAGCCTTAGCACTTCCATAGAAAAGCAAATATTTGCACTTATTAATATCCTGGAACCCGCATTGCTTCTCCTTACATCCCACGCCTTTTGTCTAACACGATGATATATTGCCACCCTTTCAAAACCCTGACACAGATGACATTGAAGCAAATTATGTACCTCAGCCAGATCTCTCAGTTGAAATGGAGATAGCTGCTGTGTACATTTTCCCATCTAATTAACATTCCACAGTTTGAATAGCTGTTACCGTGCCCCGGGTCCCCTATGAATGGGTGCATGGATACAAAGAGCCATAAACAGCCTGGATGGCACAGAATGAGATTTCTTTTTAACCCAGAAAAAGAGAAAAAGGAATGAGTTGCTGTCATAGGAATGGCAGCAGTCATCAGAGACTAGCTCAGGCATACGCTAGCCTGTGTTCAGAGCACAGGTATGGCTCCTAGAACCAGCAGCCACTCTGGGGGCTTTTACACCCCAGATCTCTGCTACATTTAGTCAGGCAATTTTTTTCACCCAGGCCTTTATCAATATTGTATTAGTATTGAAATTACACCCTATGTTTTCTGGTACACCACCACTCAAGAAGTATAGATTCTTTTATTTTCGTACTTGGCAATTTACTTCCAATAAAAAGAATATGACTGACGGTGGTGGGCAACTTCTGAGACTAGGTCAAAATGTTCTGAGTCCTGTCTTTCTGAGTCTATCCATGCCATTCAATGAGAAGGGCTGAGGAGTGAACCGTTCGGGAAGCAGAATCAGCTCCAATCTCTCTGTGCAGATGACAGCACAGTCATTACTACAACCATGACTGCAACCTCACAAAAGAGCCTGGACCTGAACCATCCCTTCTGAATCCCCCACTCTTGAAAGTGGCATGATCGGAGGCCTGGGGATGGCTCAGGAGGTGAGAGCGCTGGATGCTCCTGCAGAGCACTAGAGTTTGGCTTCTAGCAACCATAGCTGGCAGCTTACGACCTCCTGCAACTCCAGCTTCAAGGAATCTAGCACCCTCTACTGGCCTCTAGGGTACCTACACTCACACACACACACACACACACACACACACACACACGCACACACACACACACACGCACTCACTCACACACACACACACACACACTCACTCACACACACACACACATAAATAAAAATAAGATAAATCTTTTACCAAAAAAATTACATAATAATAAATGTTTGTCTTTGTAAGCAGCTAAATGTTGGAGTGATCTGGCATAACACAATAAATAATTAGTATGCACTATGACTTGACTTAACTCTTGTCAGCATATTTGTGAAAATTATATTTTTCCCAAATACAGAAGGCTGAGATGCTAGCTGCCTTCACTTTGCAGTGAATATAAGGTGAGCTGTAGCTTGCTCCAGCTTCAACAAGGTTAACACTCTCCTGAGAGTCGCATTCTACTACAGAGGGAGAAAGGGAAACTGAAGAAAACCATCGAGGTCGGGCCTCAGTCCACTCAGTTCGCGCATTCCCCATGCATCTTCCAAGAGCTGCCTTGCAATGGTACATCTCTCACAAGCCACATGCATCTGCAGTTAGCCACACGGGTGCTAACTCATTTCTGCTGGCCCCAGTCTATGCCAGCTCCTGAGTCACTGTACACAGTGTCAGAGGACCTTTGGTGATTTCAAAACCAGATAGATACAAGTTTTAACAGTAGTTTATTTAACCATAGAAGTCTAAGCATGCCAGTGCACACCTTTAAACCCAGCACTCAGAAGACAGAGGCCATGTCTCCTGAGAGGCTCAGTCAGAGCCTTACCGATACAAATTAAGATGCTTGCAGCTGGACTGGTAAGATGGCTTAATGGTTAAGAGCACTGACTATTCTTACAGAGGACCTGAGTTCAAATCCCAGCAACCACATGATAGCTCACAACTATCTATAATGAGATTCAATGCCCTCTTCTGGTGTGTCTGACAGCTATGGTGTACTCATATAAATAAAATAAAATAAAGTAAAATAAAATAAATTGTTTGGGGGAAAAAAAGATGCCTGCAGGAAACCATCAGATTGAGCTCGGGAGTTTTAGAGAAAGGACTGAAGGAGTTGAAGGGGTTTGCAACCCCATAGGAAGAACAATGATACCAACCAGACCCCCCAGAGCTCCCAGGGACTAAACCACCAACCAAAGAGTACACATGGTTCCAGCTGCATATGTAGCAGAGGACGGCATTGTCTGGCATCAATAGACAAAGTGCTTGGTTCTGTGAAGGCTCATCTCCCCAGTGTAGGGGAATACCAGGGTGTTGAGGGGGGAGTGGTGAGTGGTAGGTGGGTGGGAGGGGGAGCATCCTCATAGAAGCAGGGGGTGGGGGGGGAAGGAGATGAGAGAGGAGGAAACTGGGAAAGGGGGATAACTTTTGAAATGTAAAATCATAAACTATCCAATTAAAAAAGAAAAAAATTGAAAAAAAAAAAAAAGAAGACAGAGGCAGGTGGATCTCTGCAAGTTTGAGGCCAGTTAGAGCTACATAGTAAGACCTTGTCTCAAAAAAAAAAAAAGGAAAGAAAGAGACAAAGAAAGGAAGGAAGGAAGGAAGGAAAGGAAAGGAAGAGAAAAAAGAAAGCATAGTTAAATATCTTCGTTTTAGAGCTAGACAAACATAAATTTGATTCCAGAATCTGCCATTGACTCACTGATTGGCTTTTGACTAGCTAGATAATTAGTCCTTGGGTTCCTTCTCTGTGAAACTAAAGTTTATCCTATCTATCTTAAACCGAATGACATTAAATCTATGGAACTACTTAATACCTGACGTTTTACTTATAGCCATGCTGATGTAGACGAAGAAGGTTAACATTGTGAGTCCAGCATCCATCCCTAGCCCTGGGTGGTTATTCTATTTCATGATCTGTAATTTAAGCATGAATTGTCCCTCATGGACTGACACGCTTGAACACTCGATCTGCAGCTGCAGTCAGGCCGTGAGGTGGAGCCTAACTAGAAGAAGGGGGTTACTAGGGTCACCTTGAGGTTTCCTAGTTGGGCTTACAGTTCCAGAGGGATGAGAGTCCATCATAACTGAGAGGCACGGCCACAAGTGGCAGGCATGGCAACCAGAGCAGCAAGTCCTCCCCAGTGGCACTTCCTCCAGCAAGGCTACACCTCCTCAAGGTTCTATAACCTCCCCCAAACAGCACCACCAACTAGGGATCGAGTGTCCAAATACATGAGCCCATGGGCGGACATTTCTCATTCTAAAAAAAACCGCACCGGGGAAAATCCTACTTGCTTGTGGTGGCAAATACCCAGAAATTTTGCATCTATGTTCACTAGGAATTTGGCCTGAATAATGTTTTGGTAGCACTTTGTTTGGCTTTGGTGTCTGGGCAATACTTATCTAGTGGAATGAATTTGGGACCGCTCCTCGGTATTTTGAAACAGACAGAAAAAGACTAGGTTGATTTCTCTTTAGGCCCCAATAAAGCCATCTGTTCCTGGACTGTCCCCTGCTGTAAGGTTTCTACTAACAAACGGATCTCCCCACTCTTCTGTCTGTTCTACTTTGCTGTTTCTTCATGGCTGAGTCTTGGCAGGAGGCATGTTCAGAAATGCAGCGACTTCTTCTAGGTTATCCAAACTGTTAGCACATATTATTCACAAGACTTTTTGTGATTTGTGTTTGTATGTTGTTTGTTTTCAAGACACACAGAATTATGCAACCCAGACTGATCCCAAACTTGCAATTCTCCTGCCTCAGCCTCCTAAATACTGGGATTACAGATGTCTACCTGACTACATTGTCGTTATTGTCGTTGTTGTTGTTGTTGTTGTTGTCGTCGTCCTCATCGTCGTCATCGTTGTCATGGGAATGGGTGTTTTGCATGCACAGATGTTTATGCACCATGTGCACGCATGGTGCCCGTGGAGGCCAGAAGAGGGCATCAGAGCCCCTGCAAGTAAAGCTTCGGACAGGGTGAGGCTCCATGTAGGTGCTAGGAATTGAACTCAAGTCCTCCGGAAGAGAAGCCAGTGCTCTTTTCTGATGAGTCAGCTCTCCACCCTCCAGAAATCTTTTATGGTCCTTTGTATTCCTGTATTACCACTGGAATTCCTCATGCCTCCTCATGAGTTCACAATTTTATCTGTGTCTTCTGCCTTTATTCTTGTTCTAGCTGCTTGTCTATTTGGTTTTTCTTTCCCAAGTACAGTTCTTAATTTCAACAAGCTTCTCTATTATTTCTTCGACCCTGTGTTTTGTTTATTTAGCTCCAGTCTTCCTTTTCCTTCCCATCTGCTAGACCAATTTGCTCCTCCTTTCCTAGTATACATCTTTTTAATGGAGGTCTTTGTTACTTTAAATTTTCCTCCCTAGAATTTCTTTTTCTTTTTCTTCTTTATGTCACTCTGACTGGCCTGAAACTCCCTACGAAGGCCAGGCCAGCCTTGAATTCACAGTGTATAGATTCCATGTCCTGAGTGAGGGCGTGCCAGGTGTGTGCCACCGTACCTAGTCCCTCTCACAACTGATTAGCTATACCTTATAAGACTCCGTGCATCATGTTTCCACACTCATTTGTTCTCTGGTTTTCTGATTTTTTCCCTTGCCCCACTGGCTTTTCAGGAGTGTGTTACTTGGTTTTTGCATATTTGCTCATTTTCCAATCTTATCCACATTTTAGTGGTTTTTAGTTTCATATCAATTTGGTCAAAAATATTCATAAGATTCTAGTCTTATGTTTATCAAGATTCATTTTGTAGCTTGGCATATGAGCTAACTTGGATAGTGTTCTATGTACACTTGAGAAAAATTACGTTCTGCTGATTTATTACATTCCTGTGTGTATTTGTGTGTGCGTGTGCGTGCGTGTGTGTGTGTGTGTGTATGTGTGTGTGTGTGTGTGTGTGTGTGTGTGTGTGTGTGTGTGTGTGTGTAAGTCAGAAGACAGCCTACAAAAGTCAGGGTGTTGGCTCTCTTTTTCTATCATGTGGGCCCTGAGGGATCAAACTCAGGTCATCAGGCTTGGAGGTAAATGCCTTTACCCACTGAGCCATCTTACCAACCCCCATTCTGTTGATTTTATGTGAACTATTTCTGAATAAGGTTATTAAATCCATTTGGCCTGTAATGCTTCTCAAATCTACCATTTCCTTATTACCCACCTGAATGTTCTATTCACTGTTAAATGTAGAGTATGGAAGTCTCCAAAAATTATTGTATTCATTTGTAGAGTTATTTACACTATCCAAACACAAACACTATATCAGTTTTGTTTGCTTTCCCCAGACTAATATTCCTCTTTTGGCCTCATTAATGAGACACGTTCTGTGTGATGTGCAGTTTATGCAGGCGAGCATAGCACCCCTTCCTTCTAGCCACTCCCCACTGTCTTGGTTAAGATGATTTCCCTCAGCAACGGGTAATACACGTCGCTGAAGTTCTGCTCCTGTGTTGTTTTTCCCATTTGTTTTATGCCTAAACCCTTAAGCCATCTGGAATTTACTTTATTGTGTGGAAGAAATTAAAAGTCTCTTCATTTTCTTCTCAAAGGATAGAGTCATTTGGAGAGTATGACTTCATGTATTAGTGATTTTCGTTTCCACCAGGGCCAGCTTCCTAGATGGTTATAACAGGCAGTCACATATGGTGCCACAGCCAGAAGGACCCTATGTGCTTAGCTTCATGTTCTGCTGTTGCCATCTTGAAGTTCTTCCTGACTCCGTCTTCCTACTTGTATTTTGTAAGTAAATTCTGATGACCACTGATCAGGGGTCCTCTGTATAGCCCAGCCTTCTCTTGCTTTTCCCCGTTCCAGCTCCCTTGACACCAGGTACACCACCTCAGCCCAGCTTCCACCCTCATCTTCTCTTCTTTTCAAACCCCCAATGTGCAAGATCACAAAATTTTAGCTATATGCAGCCTTCCTGTAAAACAGACTGAAAGATATACTTCACCCAAAGAGTCCAGTGAGATAAAGCTGTGAAATTCCACCTCAAAGGCAACTTTGGGGCTAAAAAAAATGGCTTGGTGGTTAAGAGCACTTGTTGCTCTTTCAGGAGACCCAAGTTCTGTTCCTGGCACATCCATTTGGTCTGTAATGCTTCTCAGATCTACCATTTCCTTATTACCCACCTGAATGTTCTATTCATTTCGTGGCTTGCAGCCATGTTTAATTCCATTTCCGGGAGATCCAATATCCTCTTCTGAACTCTTCAGACAGAAGGTTCACCTATGATGCATAGATATACATAAGCAAAACACTCATGCACACAATGCTTTTTAAATGTTTTCTAAATAAACGAACCAAAGAGTCAACATGAAAGATATGAGTTTAAAATGAAGAGATCAAGTCCCAAGGCCTATAGAGCAAACAGTCCACACCACGGCTGATCTGAGAGCTGTGCAAGGAAACACCAAGGAAGCAAGTGAAACTGCTGGGTTATATGGAGACTGTCCTAGATGTTACCAGAAGGACTTTTACAGCTCTGTCTGTCAAAGTTTGGGTTAAATATGAACTGAGGTTGAGTTAGTTTTAGGAGGAGAAAGGGGAATCATCTCTAGTAATCATTAACTCCAAGATGAATATACGAAGAACAGGAAATAGAACCACAGGTTCTTTCTTGGCTAACTGTAAGATAACTAAATAGTCCTATAAAGATAAGAATTGAATACTGATCTGGCTAGAAATTATGAAACTATGTTGGGAGATTGTCAAAGAGAAAACTGAGAGACCACTAAGATCCTTGTCTTTCTCAATAGAGAATCAATAGTGAATGCAAAGCCAGAAGGTTATGAAGAAGTGTGTTAGCCTGCAAATCAGAAGTACAGAGCTAGACACAATGGGAGTAAACAACTAATTAAAAGTGTCAAACAGGAGGTGTGGGGGAACAGGCCTTAAAACTGTTGCTGTTAAGAATGTTTTTTATAGAACTCCCGCTTTTTCATCTAGATATCCATGGCAGTCCACAGAATTAAAAAGAATATTCCAAAATGTAAGGGCAATGGAAATTCTGGATTCGTCTCCGGTTGTATAGGAGTCTGCCTCCAGTGACTGGAGGTGAGGCTGCAACACCCGGCCAGTTTCTGTCCAATTCAGATGATGCTATTTTAGTATTAATGTAGGGTTGTGTGGAGGGCTTTGGTGATGGTGGTGGTGAGTTTGTTTGTGAGTTGGGGAGGGGAGAAAGGGAGAGAGACAGACAGACAGACAGACAGAGAGACAGAGAGGGGAGATCGCACGTGTGCATTCATTTTATTTTTATTTTTATTATATTTATTTACTTACTTTTACATTTGCACACATGTGGAGCTCAAAGGACAATGTTCAAGAGTCAGTTCTGATCTTCCACTGAGCAGGACCCAAGGATTGAACCCAAGTAGTCAAGTTTGGTGTCAAAGAACCTTTACCCTCTGAGCCATCTGGCCAGCCCAGTGGTGTTAGTTTAAATGATTGTGCTTTGCTTTGGTTCTCTAGAACACCAAGAACTGGGTGACAGCATGGATAGTTAAACTCTAATTTTAGGACTTTTTAAATTACTAAATTGCTTTTGTGCACTTTACAAATGAGTTTCTGGTCTGCTTCTTGGCTCTTGTGTTTTTATACCTATTATTACCTTTCCCCATTCCTTTCGACTCCAAATGCTTCCTTTGAATTCTGTTTGTGCTTCTCACATCTGACCTCTGCTCCCAAGGTGGAACTTGCCGTCAACCTCAGCACTTTGCCACTATCTCAGAAAAGGCCCAGGACTTTTCAACACTAGAATGAAGAATGAGAGAGGGCTCAGAGCTTTCCTAAAAGAACTAAGAAAGTTCAGACAATAAAAGGAAATTATCATTTGCTACTGAAATCTAGCACAAGAACTTCTTGCTGGTGCCTCACTGAGAGGTTCCTTCTAAATTGTTATCATTTGGGGTATATTTAGCAATCACTCATTCAGATTGTCTTTGTAGTGGATTTTATGGGGGAAGTGTGATCACTGGGGCAGTGGCTTTTGGCCCCCTGATGTGTGAGACTTACTCCCTGAGGTTTTTATTCAATTGGCTCCCCAGCTCACTCTGACATGCCACAAAATCTAAGCTACATGGGCTGAGCCATGCCACAGTATCCACCCTGAAAACACCTCAAATAAATAAATAAATAAATCCAAATCCATAACAGAATCCTAGAACTGAAAGCACTTGATGTCTTGACAATATGAACTCCTAAAAGAAATAGCCAGTGGGCCTTGCTAAAAACCTTAAAGTGAAAGCACCTGTCACTCAGGATCCCTAAACTTTCTCTTCAGTTTGTGGTGGGTTCCCAAGATGGCTAGTGACTCTCCTTCCTCATGGCTGCCCTCTTGCTGATGAAAATGCTCATTTCTTGTGAAGCAGTTTATTTGAGCTGTCCACTTCAGAGTTATCCTATTCCTTCAGACAACTGGGTTCCCTAAGCCCTTTGGGAGGTGCTGGTGATTGAACCCCATATGTGCACCACAGAGCTAAAGCCCCAACCCACCCTAGCAGCTCATCTCCCATATGTAGTTGGAAGGTGTCGTAAGAGTATATGTGTACTGTCCCTTCATCAGTGGCAATGGCCCTGGCCCTCGTAAAGAAGCATGTGCTTAGAAATGAATCAAGTCCCAGCGCTGTGAGACGGATGAGGGAGTGGTACATAATTAGTAAAACAGATAGGGGCTCTACAAAGGACGGTGTGAACCAAAGCCAAAGCTGGGACTGAACCCGACAGAGCTTTTCAGAGCACAGACCAGCAGAGCGTGCACGCCAGCAGAGTGATGCAGATCCTTAACATCAGAGACAGCCAGGCCAACATGGAGCTGTGCCAGCCTGAGTCCCAGAACAGAAGGCAGGACTGAGCCCAGACAGGACTAGGAGCCACAGAGGGAGCAAGAAGGCAGCCTTTTGAAATACTCTGATCATCTTAAAGACTTTTTAAGTGTGTGTGTGTGTGTGTGTGTGTGTGTGTGTGTGTGTGTGTGTGTGAATGTGGGTGCCCATGGAGGCCAGAAGACTGCATCAGATCCTCTAGGGATATAGATAGTTATGAGCTACCTGACCTGGATGCTTAGACCTGAACTCAGGTTCCTTAAAAGTAGTATGAACTCTTTACCACTAAGCCATCTTGCCAGTCCCAATCATCTTGGTTTAAACTAAAGCCACTACCACCACCCTAGATTCAATCTGATCTCTGGTGCTGTGCACAGCTGGATTTATAACCTTCATGGGAGCCAGTTAGAGTGGGTGGTGTGGTCAGACCATTGTACATTGTTCAGCTCAGACTCTGAACCACAAATACCACATTCAAAATGCTCTCCCACCTGTACACACACACATGCACACAGAGAGAGAGAGAGACAGAGACAGAGACAGAGACAGAGAGACAGAGAGAGACAGAGAGACAGAGACAGACAGAGACAGAGACAGAGAGAGACAGAGACAGAGAGAGACAGAGACAGAGAGAGAGTGTGTCTGGGCCTGGTAGAAGGAAGAAAGCAAAACTTTCCTGGTAATGACTATAATCAAAGCACAAGAAGAAACAGACAGACAGACAGACATTGCTATTCTGCCCTTGCCAGGCTGAATTGGTTTTTCCTGTTATTCTGAAGACCAGTTCTGTTGTTTCCTCTGTGTGTGTGTGTGTGTGTGTGAGTGTGTGTGTGTGTGTGTGTGTACACATGTGTGTACACGCATGTGTGTGTGTACTTGTTTGTGTATAGGTACATATGTATGTGCCATAAGAGAGTCTCTGTGCTGTCTTGTCCTCTGTTTTTCACTTGCGGCAGGTTCTCTCACTGGCCTAGAACATCACCAAGTAGGCTAGGCTGGCTGGTCAGCGAGCTTCCAGGGACCCGCCTGTTTCCACAGTCCATCTTGCATTCCTGGGAGTACAGGTGAACACTGCTATGCCCAGGTTTTTAATGTGGGTTCTGCGGTTCTGAAATAAGGTTCCTATAGCTTCAAGGCAAATCCTTTGTTGACTAAGCCATTACCTCAGCTGTAAGAACAGTTTTGAGCTAACGTGTAAGACATGGACACAAAATCCAGCTTAACTATTAATGAGAAATGCAAATTATCCTCTTTCCTATATGTGCTAGTGTGCTTTCTGTTGTTACAATAAAACACTCTACCAAAACCAGCATTCTTAGGAAAAGGTTTACTTGGCCTACACATCCTGATCACAGTTCATCACTGAGAGAATCAGGCCAGGAATGCAGGAGGATGCTGCTTACTGGCTGACTCACTGGCTCGTGCTAAGCTAGCTTTCTTATACATGCCAGACCCAGCTGCCTGGGGATGGTGCTGCCCACAGCAGGCCCTTCAGTGGCAAGCATCAATCAAGGTAGTTCCTCACAGGCATGGCCCTAGGCGGGTCTGAACAAGAGAGTTCTTCAGTTGAGGTTGCTGCTTCCCACATGACTCTAGGTTTGTGTCAATTTGACATTGAGAACTAACCAAAGACTGTACATTTAAAATAACCATCGTCCACAAATCAGACCAGATCAGACCTGGTTCTTTTGGATATAGCTATTACAAGTTTCATGTGTATGTGTGTGTGAGTGTGGAGGCCAAACCACAATTCTCCAGAGTCAGTTTTTCCTTCCTCCATGTGGGTCGTCGGGAGTAGAGCACCTTCACACACTGAACCATCTCACCGGTCCCAGACCTCGTGCTTCTAAACCATTCGCTTTTTGCCCATAAACCATCTGAGGAAGGCTAAACGCTCCACAAAGGAGGAATATGAAGAAAAAAAGTGAGACCATATTTTAAACCACCATGATAAATAACAACAAAACCAAAAACAGAAAAAATAAGAAACACTTGGTTTGAAAAATGAAGATGTGTTGACTCACTTAACTAGAATCCAGAGTTAGGGCAGATGTAGGGCCTGTCAAAAACCCAGTATCTTTCTGCTGTTTTTAAAGGGCCATTTTAATATTGTTTTCCTCGGGGTCACAGGAACAACTGCCCAGAACACCGACAGTTACGTGTCCTTGTTTAAATCTAGCCAGAGTTTTTAAAACACTGAATTTTTTTTTCATTTCATGAGTGTATATTATATGTGCTGAGCAGCCCCCCCCCAAACTGTCCTGCCCTCCCTTTTCTGTCCCTTCTTATCCTGTTAGTCGGTGCAGCCCCCTGCAAATGATTTCATTTACACTCTTATGCCATATCTGCAAATATAACGTTGTATATCTATATAAATTCCAGGGACAACAAATTAAAGAAAACAGCGTACTTGTCTTTCTGAGACTGGCTTGATTCGTGTAATATGACTATCTCCAGTTGTATCCATTTCCCTACAAACAGCATAGCTGGGAAAATCCCATCGTGTACTGAAACCGTTTTTCTTTATCCATTCCTCCATGGCTGGGCACCCATGTTGGTTCCATAACTTAACTATTGTGAACCGAAGCCCCAGTGAACAGCAGTGCACAAGTATCTCTGTGACGTGTCCTTGGACGGAGTCCTCCAGGTAAATACCCAGGAGTGATATACCAGCTCACATAGGAGGAATGGTTAGGTTTTTGAGAAACCACCATTCTGTCTTCCACAGCAGCTGGCCCAGTTTACATTCCTACTCTTCCCTGTTGTCCACATCCCCATCAGCATTTGTTGTTACTGCCATTTGTTTTTTTTCATGGCTGTCTTTCTGTCTGGGGTAAGATGAATCCCAGTGTGATTTTAATATGCATTTTTTCTGATGGGTATTAAAGTTGAGCAATTTTTCATAAGTTTATTGACCACTTCTACTTTGTCTTTGTGAGAAGCATGCGTTTGTTTTGTTAGACCACTTATTAATTGGGTTTGAAATTTCAAACTTAGTTTTTAAGTTCTTTTTATATGTTGGCTTTAACTCTTTGTTAGCTATATGGCTAACAACGTTTTCCCCTCACCCAATTAACTGTTTCTTTTGTGATAACAGAAGTTCTTAAATGTTATAAGGTCCCCTTTGTCATTGTTGGCCTTCACTCCTGAGTGACTGGTGTCTAGCTGAGAACATCCTTGTCTCTGCCTATCTCTTGAAGTGGTTTGTTGCATGATATTTGATCACATTATGAACACTGAGGTTGTGGACTAGAAAAAAAACCTGTTTCTTTTAGTGGTGTGGATCAGCCCTGGCACACACTTTTAACCCAAGAGCTATTGTAAGAGCCCCAAAGTGGCCATACCTCAGGAGTGCAACCCACAGAGCACAGACTGACAAAGTGACCGCTGCAATAGCATGAGGGTATAAGGTTTTTAATCCACATACGTGGGGTTGCTCATCCACACAGGGAGAGACAACCCTGAACCCAAAAAGCACACAACTTTTATTTGTTACAGAGGGCAGACTTCAGCAACAGGGTTAGCTGGCCCATTCTCATTGGTGGTACACAGGACAAAAGATCTGGTCAGGTATTGGCTGGCCTGCTCAAGGGTCTGTTCTTGGCTCAATTAGTCACTTTCCTCATCCAGCCCTACACCCGGCCTTGGTGAATCCCTGGGAAAGGACTAAGTTGGCACGTCCCTTAGAGGGGGGAGAACTGGGTGGTCGGGCAGGGTCAGGATGACATCTTGAGGTTGTTCTCAGAAATTACCACAGGGAGGGGTAGAGGGCCTTTCCGAGAACAGTTGTTTTTGTTTTGTCTTAACTTTAGCTCTGTCAAAATATCCTGGTCTTCTGACTCAATATCTTGATCACCAAAACTTTATCATATCACTGGGCAGCCTGACGTCAGATGTATCCCTCGGAAAGGTCACAAGTTTGTCCTAGGCATCCTGACCACCAGATGTATTTCTCAAAGCCTTGTTTTTACAGCTTTGTTTTCCACATCTATGAAATTTTATTCAGAGCTCTGTGTAAACAAGAGTCAATGATAGGTCAAGAGGCAGAGTAAGCAACCAGTTGGCAGGGAGTGAACAGAAGTAAACAAAAGGGAAGGGGTCTTTGAGTTGAAGGGGATTACAACAGTGTGGAGATGGGAAAGGGGCCTTTTCTTCTGGGACACTGGTGGAGTAGGGAAGTCAGCTGGGTGCTTTCTCTACTTCTCTACACATCCACACAGACACATCCAGAGGTGGCTCTCCCTTGTGATTCTAAATCCAGTCGAGCTGACAATGAAGAGTAACCATTACACAGACCCTTCCACTGGTGGGTCAGCGTCTCCAGTGGTGTCTGTGCCCTCAAATCAGGTGATCTCAGAGCCCAGATGTGCCTGAACAATGTGACAGACATTACCCTGTGCACTTGCAAACCTGTCCCTCACTGTCACCTAAAAAGGACTCATTTTCCTCTGCTCCTTAGCAACCATAGGGGCCCATCTACTGGCAAAGAGAAATGTAAAAATAATAATAATAATGAGGTGTGGATCATATTCTGACCCTGACATTCACCAGCTTCACAACTCTAGAGGAAGGATACAGCCCACCACACCACTGCCTCTTCATCTGTAAAATGGGAGGAATGGGGGTACTCGCTCCCAAAGGTGGTTGTGAAGAGTGAGATAATACTGTGAGTGCTGGAAGAGATTAATACTGTGTGTGTGTGTGTGTGTGTGTGTGTGTGTGTGTGTGTGTATCTGTGTCTATATATGTGTGTGTGTGTGTGTGTGTATGTGTCTGTATATGTATGTATATATCTGTGTTTGTATATGTATGTGTATATGTGAGTCTGTATATGTGTGTACATTTATCTGTGTCTGTTTGTATACGTATATGTATCTGTGCCTATATATGTGTGTGTACCTTTGTCTGTATATGTATCTGTGTATGTATCTGTGTATATGTTTTTGTGTATGTATGTGTGTGTATGTATCTCTGTGTCTATATGTGTATGTATATATGTGTATATGTATCTATGTCTATATATGTGCATGTGTGTATTTGTGCCTGTCTGTGTCTGCATCTGTGTCTATATGTGTATATCTGTGTCTACATATGTATGTATTTATGTATCTATGTCTATATATGTATGTATATGAATGTTTGTGTATATGTGTATTTGTGTATGTATATATGTGTATCTATCTGTCTCTATGTATGTGTGTATGTATCGTGTGTGTGTGTGTGTGTGTATGTGTGTGTGTGTGTATGTGTGTGTCCAGGGCTCTTATATCAAATGAGAAGGGCAATGGACAAAGTAAGTGCAGTCTTCAGATTAGAACCCAGATTCAATCTTAAAGCCCCTAGATTCGACAGCTAGAATTCATTTTAGCTAGGGCAGATGGAATCCCCTAAGCCACTATTTCCATATTTAGATATTCCAATAACAAGAGGCCTCTTTTTAATTTGTCCAAGGGACTTCTGGTCCTAGTAAAGCCAAGAAAATAGAAGAAAACTGTCCCCATCGTTGCTTCCTTGCCTGCCCCTAAATAACAAGATAGACTCCTGACTTTGGCCTTGGGAGACTGAATATCACTGCTCCTCCTCACAGGGAAACTGAGTTCTGCCAATTATGAAGTTTTCTGCTTGTACCCTTCACCCACAACTGGAAACAAGAAATGTGTCCCCTCACAGGGCTGGGACTGTTTAGGGATGTGTGGTCAGGGGCTTGGCTTGGCCTCTCATTGGACCAAGGAAAATGGCAGCATCTGCTGGATCAGAGCAAACCCTTTAAGTGTCCCACTAACCCAGATTGCTTCCCCTTCAGTGGACCGCCAGGCTAAACTGCATCTTACCTTTGCAATAACCGCACTCAGCCTTCCATGTGGCTTCGATCTGTTCCCAGGTTTCCACACACTGGCCTAAAGGAGCGAGTGTTTTATCTCCGAGACATCAGAACGGTTAGCTACTTGCTCAGGCCTTTTGGGACCGTCTCCCATATGAATTCACTTCCAAAGTACCCTTTCCTTCTGCTACAGCTGAAACCTTTTGGGGAAAACCAAGCATGACTAAAGATGCTCCTTTCTATCATCTTTATGGTGCAAGCTGAATGTGCCCTAAGGCATCCCGCCATTTTAACCTGTGAACCTGTGCTCCATGACTTTGAGCTGAGTATACCAAAAGAATGTTTCCACCCTCTTTCCTTCTTGAACTATGACCTTAAACAGAGTATTTGAACAATACACTCCTCAGCTGAGCATGCTCAGACGTACCCAGCCCATGTGAATATGCATAAGCTCCCTGAATAAAGTCCACATGCTTCCTTTGTTCAAGAAAGGCATTGCTTTAGAAATAACTTCTGTGGTCACCTGATCTCCTGCAGTGAGTCTCCTTTTCTCTTTTACTTTTTTGGCTATGCACGTTTGGGTCCTTGTACTTATAAAGATTATAGGAACTGAAGTTTTCTGCTACAAACCCTCTTTGACCTTGGCCAACTAAAACATCCTGATTGTGGAGAAAGGAAATGTTATAGGTCAAGAACCAAAACTGTTAGGGGCTATCTTTAGCACCCTCTTTGACAAGTATTTACTATCAACCCCTGAATCTGACCTAATATCCTCTTGACTTCTAGATAAAACTCTAGGAGTGAGTTGCTGGGCTAATCCACTCAGCTTCTACCAAACCTACAGCCAGGAATGTACTAAGACCACTTCTGGATCCTGTGGCTTCCCCCACCCTATGGAATAAAACAGGTAGGATGAATCTGAGACACAGCAAAGGTGGGAACCCCACTTCTAGACGTTTCTGAAGGAGAGGATCTGCTGCTCAGAAAGCTGTGCTTAGAGACTGAAGAGATGACTCAACTCTACTGTTCTTTTGAGGTTCCATTCCCAGGCTCACAACCAACCATAAGTTCAGCTCTAGGGCATCTGACACCCTCTTCCATCCTCCAAGGACACTTTCATACATGTGTGTCCTCACACAGAGACACACACATACACACACACACACACACACACGCACACACACATGCATGCACACACACACGCACACACACATGCATGCACACACATGCATGCACACACACACATGCATGCACACACACACATGCATGCACACACACACACACACACATGCATGCACACACACACGCACACACACATGCATGCACACACATGCATGCACACACACACATGCATGCACACACACACACACATGCATGCACACACACACACACGCACACACACAAAACTGAGTCATCAGGAGCCCCTCTTTGCAGGCCACTCAGCTTACGAGAGCACCAGCATCTGTGCAAGTCTCTGCTGTTTGACAAGCCTTCCTTAGAGACTCAAGTATCTTTTCTCATTTCTCAACTGCTGGTGAAGTCCTGACTCCCATTCTCACTTCACAGATGGGCTGCAGGAGACAGATTAATGAATCCCCCATAGGTGTCCATCTCCCAGTCTTCTGAATCTGGTGTTTTTAAAATTGATAGAACCTTCTATAAAGCATTTTGATAAAAGTCTTCAGTCCAGTAACTCCACATCTGCAAATTCATCCCAAGAGGGAGAGGGACAGGGCAGGGAGAACCATAAAGACAAAACAAAACTCCTCATGGGGAGAACCATAAAGACAAAACGAAACTCCTCACAGGCCAAAGCATTTACCACAGCTATTTGTTAGAAAACCAGGATAAATTTCTGAAACTAGGCAAAGGCCTGGGTAAACTTAGCCGCATCTTGTCAACAGAACACTATGTAACTGATAGTATGCTCACACTTTGTACTAACATAGAATGTAAATTATAGTCTAACCCCTGGTAAATAAACAGATTTTCGGATAATATAACTAAGTAAAAACTTTTTTATGAAAGTGAAGGGCTGGAGAGTTGGTTCAGAAGTTAAGAGCACGTACTGCTCTTGCAAAGGACCTGAGTTTGGCTCATAACGCCTACATCAAGTGACCCACAACTAGCTGCTGCTCCAGTTCTGGGGGATCCAATGTCCTCTTCTGGTTGCCACGGATACTTGCACTCATGTGTGCATAACCACATACCTTCACACACACACACACACACACACACACACACACACAGCACTTAATTTAAAAAAAAACATGTGCACATACCTTCATACACAATCACATACTAAAAAATAAACTCATAGCTGGGCAGTGGGGGCTCATGCCTTTAATCCTAACACTTAAGAGGCAGAGGCAGATGGGTCTCTGAGTTTGAGGTCAGGCTGGTATATATAGACAGAGTTCCAGGACAGCCAGGGCTACACAGAAGAGCCCTGTCTTGAAAAAACAAACAATAATAATTAATGATAATAATGTGCACATACCCTCACATACACACAAGCACGTAATTAAAACAAAACTCGTGTACCTTCACACACACATAATTAAAAATAAATCTTTTTTAAAAAGAAAATAAGTAAATAACTATCTTTTAGAAGGGATTCGTGAGTTATATTTCAATCCCCCCCCAGTGTATGTGTGTGTATGTGTGTGTGTGTGTTCGCACGTGTGTGTGTGTGTGTGTGTGTGTAAATTACAATGTAGGCACACCTATGCATGCATCTGGAAGCCAAAGGCTGGCATCAACTGACATTCCCAATTGCTCTCCACCTAAAATATTTAAGCAGGGTATCCTACTTGAACCCAGAACTCACCCACTCATCTAGGCTAGCTACTAGTTTGCCCTGAGGACTTCCTGCCTGCACTTCCAGAGTACTGAGATTACAGGCAGACTGCCATGTCAGCCAGGCATTTACACAGGTTCTGGGGATTTGAACTCAGGTCCTCAAGTTTACAGGCAAATGCTGAAATACTTAGCCATCCCACCAGCCCCATGAGCTTCTTCAGTCTACTTATCTGATTGTGTTTTATTGAGTTGAGTTGATTTAAGTTAAAATTAAGTCAACATCATGGATAACCCCCTCAAGATACCATATTCCACTCCCCAAAACCTAAGAACTTTGAATATTGAATGAGACTTTGTGGGTGAGATTGATTTCCAAATAATCACAAGATCCTTATCAGGGATGGCTTGATGGAAACAGATTAGAATGGTGTGCCCAAGAGTCTAGTCTACACAGACTGCCTCAAAAAGTTTGAAAAGGCAAAGATGATATTCTCTCTGGAGCCTCCTCAATGAACACAGCCTCTGACTTCAGCCTCATAAAACATATTTCAAAGTTCTAGCCTAGAGCTGTCAGTAAGATAATAAGCGTGTGTTGTTTTACGGTGTAGCATTTGTGTTAATTTGCTGCGACAATCATAAGAAACCAATGCAAAACCCAAAAGATAAAACTCAAAGTAACTGCTGTTGCTAAGATGGAACCATTGTCTTTGCCATCCACAGGGAGCCTTAAAAGCTCAGCCTCCTCATATAAAGCAGGAGGGCCAACTCACTGCCCAGGGCTGCAGACTACAACCATCCATCCTCCTCTCCCTCCTCCCCTTCCTCTCCCTCCTCCCCCTCCTCTCCCTCCTCTCCCTCCTCTTCCTTCTCTCCCTCCTCGGCCTAGAAAAACTGGAGGAGGCTTCAGGGGAAAGCAGGGGAACCCATTTCAATTCAAGAGCTTATTTCTGTGGGAAATCACAGACCATTCCAGTGAGTTCAGAAATTCTGAAATGAGTGGAAACTGACAATAAATACCTAAAGACGGTATGAGTTCTGCCATTTTTAAAACTACCTACAATTGTAGAAAGGGTTCAAAGCTTTCTTTTTTAAGAGAAACGTCAAGGGTGTGTAGTGCTTTAGAGTTTTAGATGGGGATGGGAAATACTACAGAGCTTTCTTTATTATGTGTGTTGCATGCTTCGGGGGAACTGATGCACTGATCCTCAAAAGCTATTCCAAGTGGGGGAAGAGCTTGCTGTGCACCCAGAAGTAGATATTATACACACAACAGCAGAGCCTTTCTCTGGGAGGCAGGGACCCTGGTTCCAGATCTCAGCTGTCATTCAAGTGTGACCTGACTTGACTCAGTTTCCTCCAGACTGCTCTAAAGAGAGAGTGAGTC